>NC_091322.1:1766258-1783758 GCF_038502225.1 Cherax quadricarinatus | reverse complement strand
AGCCAGCATCATAGACTTAGCATCAACAAGCTAGTGAAAAAAGTCTGAGCTATAAGATGGGCCTTTAGATTTAATAAGGGAGTTATAAAAGATATTTTCTGCATCAAGATTCTAGTGTTGTTGTGTCAGACAAATATCATTATATGGAACCCAATGGACATCAAGGACCCCATTGAAAATAAATCACTTTGACTTTATTTGCGGTTATCTTAAATAATTTACACATGTTAAATATGTGTACCTGTACCTAAATAAACTTACCCATGTTAGAGATTAGAGTAGCCAAGCTTCGAAAAGGGAAAGATCGTGGTGTTGAATGTAAAGAAGTAAGGAAAATGAAGTGGGCAAAACTTTTTCTCATAGTGAGGGCCTGGGAGAACCCATAGCTGGTTCTTGCCAGACATAATTATAAAACGTAATGAACCTCGTATTTTTGGTCCCTTTATTAAACATATGGAACTAGAGCCTGATCCACCATGAGGCCTGGTCACAGACCTGGCCGCGTGGGCGTTGACCCCCGAAACTCTCTCCAGGTAAACTCCAGAGAATGTGAATACAGTATACATAATATCCCCGAAGATGTGCTTCTCATGGTGTTTAGGAGAGCTAAATTATTTTATATCGTACTGAGGTTTCATGAGATGTAAAGTGGCAGCGGTGTGATGAACAAGTGGATCAGAATCTGCAATGAGGTGGTGCAGGGCTGTACAGTGTCACCCAGCCTGTTCCATGTACTTACATCTGGGGTGGGACGTGAGGAGAGTGCAAATAGCAGCCAACACTGGGATGAGTTGTGTTCAGTGTCATGCTAACACTGGGATGAGTTGTGTTCAGTGTCATGCCAACACTGGGATGGGTTGTGTTCAGTGTCATGCCAACACTGGGATGAGTTGTATTGTGTCATGCCAACACTGGGATGAGTTATGTTCAGTGTCATGCCAACACTGGGATAATTGTATTGTGTCATGCCAACACTGGGATGAGTTATGTGCAATGTCATGCCAACACTGGGATGAGTTGTATTGTGTCACGCCAACACTGGGATGAGTTATGTGCAGTGTCATGCCAACACTGAGACGTAATGTGCTCAGTACCTTGTCAACATTACTGAAGAAGAAAAGTCAGAAACAGAAAATTAACTTAAACTTGTCTGACAGATATATTTAACCTTGATAACACACGCGGAAGATTAATGAAAGACTCCCTGAGCTGCCAACCATGGTGATACGAACACGTTTAATAGTTCAAATTCATATTATTCCAACTTGGTACGCCCATCTGCGGGATACATATGGTAATAAGCTTTCATGTAATTTATTTTCACCTGTCATTTCAGTAAAATATTTCTAAATATTGCATTACTTTGACTTCAAAATTATACACAAGTGCTTGTTTGAGTTTTTTCTTCTTTTAACTTTTCGTTTCTATTTTTTTTCAACTGGTGCACGGTAACTGTGGCAAGATTCTTGAGAAAATTGACATGAGCAGGTTTCCTACGACCAAAGTTATTGAACCCTTTCCGAGTCCTGGAATGGCTCCAATTATAATTAGTAAAACTTGAAATTGTGGACCAATAGGTCTCCTACAGTGTAAAATTTTATTAATATTGTGGACCAGTAGGTCTCCTACAGTGAAAAACTTTACTAATATTGTGGACCAGTAGGTCTCCTACAGTGAAAAACTTTACTAATATTGTGGACCAGTAGGCCTCCTACAGTGTAAAACTTTACTGTTATTGTGGACCAGTAGGTCTCCTACAGTGTATTTTAAGTTAGCTAGCATCTCACTGGGTGAATTGTCACCTGCTCTGAGTGGGGTATCACCTCAGTGCTCAACATATACAATATGCTTCTCATGCCTCTCCTTCCAATTCTTCTGAGGATATGTGTGTAAGTACAAGAAAGCACTTAGGTATTTTCCCTGTTCACTGTGGTATTTTATAAATTTTCAATCACACGTTTATTGTGATTTCTTCAACTTTTATGCAAAACAATCGCAAACAGGAGGATGGAAATCGACCATCCCCCTGTGACTTCTTTTGTAAATATTTTTAGATTTTGCTCATTGTACATACTCACGGATATGTCTCTCAGTGCATATACTCTCAAATACACACCTCTAAGTGTATATATACTTTCTGGTACACTCCTCTCGGTGTATATACTCTCAGATACACACCTCTTAGTGTATATATACTTTCTGGTACATGCCTCTCGGTGTACATACTCTCAGATACACACCTCTTAGTGTATATATACTTTCTGGTACACTCCTCTCGTTGTATATACTCTCAGATACACACCTCTTAGTGTATATATGCTTTCTGGTACATTCCTCTCGGTGTATATACTCTCAGATGCACGCCTCTTAGTGTATATATACTTTCTGGTACATGCCTCTCGGTGTATATACTCTCAGATACACACGTCTTAGTGTATATTCTCTCAAAATATACACGTCTCCGTGTATATACTCAGATACACACACACACATCTCAGTGATTATTCTCTCAGATACACACGCCCTTGTGTGTATGCTCTCAGATATATACCTGCTAGTGTATATACTCTCAGATACACACGTCTCGGTATATATACCTTCAGAAACTCACATCTCACAGACACACACCTTTCGGTAATGTATATATACTTATATACACCTCTCAACAGAGTATATACTTTAAGTATATACACTTTCAGATACACCTCTCACCAGGCTTATTTCCTATAATTCTTCCACTCTGTTTTATCACTTTTTTTCCGCATACAAAGTAATTCTGTATGCTCTCTGCCAGTCCTAGGTACCTTCCCTCCTTTCATGCATATATGGAACACATACACCATCCACTCAAAAAAAAAAAAATCCCTATGTATCTCATCCCCATTATTCCCTTTCATTCTACCCACTTCCTCAGGTTCTTTCTCTCACATTCAAAGCTGGCTCTTTCCTCACTCCTACAATATGTTGTACTCCCTGCCCGATGCATGAAACCACTGCCTCCTCCTCTCTGTCAACATTTATCAGCTCCTTCTTCCCATTTAATGATTCTCATCTTTTGTTTTTTTACAGTTCCCTGTGCTTTCTCAATTGATTAATCTCCAAAAGTTGATGATAAAGCCTCACCCACTCTCTCATTTACCTTTTTTTTGGCACTCCCACATGACTCTTTAACCTCGATTTTACTCTCCATATCCTCCGCTCTCGGTATGTCATTTCTACATTTGTCAAACCTCTAATATGCTAACTTTTTCTCCTTTACCACTCTCTTAGCCTCATCATTCCACAAATCTCTCTTCCCACCCACACCCACCCTCCCATATCCACAAACTTCTGCTTCACACTTTATCACTGCCTTCTTAAATCTACCCAATACTCCTCTACTCCCTACGCCTTACCTGCACTCTTGTCCACCCTTTTCCCAGTAGTTGCTTATATCTTACCCTATATCCTCCTTTATTTTTTAAATTTGATCTGATATATCTGTTACAGTTCTAAAAACATTCACTTCCAGAAGTTTACCCATCAACCTTTTATGTGCATTATAATACAGTCTAAAAAATTTCTGTCATCAAGCCCTATATTGCATTTTTTTCTTAACATACGTATTATCTATTGCCAAACCCCTTTCTATACATAGTTCAGTTCAAAGCTCCCTTTATCATTTACCTCTGGGACTCCAAACTTACCTATTACGCCCTCTACAACACTTTCTCCCATTGCACCATTTAAGCCCTCCACCACAATTATTTTCTGACATGGCTCACACCTTCCAAAAGACTCTCTTAACACCTCCTAAAATCTCTCTCCTCTACATCTCTCTCTTCCCCAGGTGCATAAACACTTACGATAACCTATTTCTCACCTCCCACCCTTATTCTAATCCACATAATTCTTCCATAGCTCAGCATTTAATATTGCTGCTACCCCTTGTTTAGCTCTAATTCTCTCAGATACATCTGATTTAATCCCAGTTACTCCTCTCCACTGAGCACCTCCTCCTCTTTAGCTTTATATCGCTTAGAGCTAGAACATCAAGCTTTTGTCTTTATTCGTAACATTAACAATCAATTCATACTTCTCATCCGTACTACATCCAAGCACATTCAAATATCCAAACTTCAATTTTTCCCCCTTTTTCATTTTAGTAATTTATACAGAAGCGACTACTAGTCCCTTGCTCCTGGCATTCTAGTCGACTTTAAAGTTACACACGGCTCACAGTGAAGCATTCTTCTCCCCTTCCCCATGGAGATGAAAGGAAATACTGCAGGGACAAGAACCATTAAGAAACTAGAAGGAAACTCAGATGAGTGTACACATACACATGTACAGCCGCATGTACAGTATGAACAAGGTGTATTTTTATTATAATCAAAAGAAGCGCTAAACCACAAGGGTTATAGTAGTAGCAAGATGTTCCTGTCATCTTACGTGTCTATGAGACAAAGGATAGACACCAGCAATCCTACCAGAGTGTAAAACAATTACCGGTTTCCTTTTCATACTTACTTGGAATTACGGTAGTAGGTTCCTGGGTGGTTGCTGTTTACCAATCTACTACCTATTCAAATTCAAATTCAAAGTTTATTCTCTATAAGGATTACAATGCTGAGTATACAGAATTTGGTTATTGTGTGGTTTACATGTAGTAAAATAATAATTACAGAGTGTACCACTAGAACACCTAGCATGGCTAGGTATTTCGGGCAGACTTAGTTTAATTCTTAATTTTAAAATATTACAAATTATGAGGTAAGTTGGTATTATGGCTAAGTGACTAAATACTAGTTTGTGAGTTTAGCAATGTGAATGCTTTTGTTTTGGCATAGTACATAGTTTCAGTATTGGAGTATCACAGGCCAACTTATGACTAGTTTGGATTCATTATTTTAAGATTGAGATTAATATTTCTGTTTAAGGACAAATGGGTGAGTGAGTGTAAGTGTGAACTACCAGGTGGTATTCGTGTAGTTAGTTGATGGGGTGTATCAGGGAGATAAGATGTTTTCTGATGGTAGTTTTGAAGGTGATGAATGTGTCTGCAGTTCTAGAGTTTTCAGGTAGGGTGTTCCAGATTTTAGGGCCTTTGACATACATTGAATTTTTGTAAAGGTTTAGTCGGACACGGGAAATGTCATAGAGATGTTTGTGTCTGGTGTTATGCCTGTGGGTTCTGTCACAACTATCAAGAAAGCGTTTTAGGTCAAGGTTAATATTGGAATTTAAGGTCCTGTAGATGTAGATTGCACAGTAGTAAGTGTGGATGTTCTGAAAAGGGAGTAAGTTTAGATCTATGAAGAGTGGGGGGGTGTTGCCAGGGATGGGATTTAGTGATTATTCTTACTGCGGCTTTTTGTTGGGTTATTATTGGCTTTAGGTGTGTTGCTGCAGTTGATCCCCAAGCACAAACAGCATAGGTGATGTGGAGAAATTTTCTCCAGGAGGGGGGTATCAGCCCCCTTCAGCCCCTTTCAGCTCTTTCAGCCCTGAGGGGCCCAGCCCTCTCAGAAGGGGCAAGCATCTTGTTTACTGCTACAGTGAGTAATTGATCGCAGATGCAGTACGAGTATACGACGTGGTCAAGCGACCGCTGCTCCTTGCAGTCCTGTGTTGCAAAGTGTAGCTTAATAAAAGACAGTTCATCTCTTACCTTAGCAAGACAATTAAGGAAAATCCTGCTCCCACTTTATTACCATAGTAAAGATAGTGGACATTGTTGTCTATGCTTAAGACAGCAAGATTTAAACATTCTGCTTTGCTTCATCGAGGAAGTGGCAAGGAAGCAAAAGTACTAGGTCAGCTTTTCCTTTGTGCTTGGGCAGTAACGGCGTGGGGTGCTGTGGTGTCTTCAGATTACTTTTGACTCTACTGAGAGTGACACTGACGCCAGGATAACCAACAAAGAACGATCTGTGAGTTAGTGTGAACAAAGTGTCTCATAAAACACTTAAGAGAAGTGTGATCAGCTTCTTTAGTGATAAGATTGTGAACAATAAAGACAAATCTTGTGGAACACAGTGTACCAGTGTGCGTATTCCTAGACTATGGAAGACGTGGACATCCAAGGACACTTCAGCTTCTATCAAGTCACCGATATCTGTCGAAGGTGTGAAGAACACCATAGCTCACGCTACAAGAGCAAGGTAGATTACGAATTTCTTGTAGTACGGGGGACTGCGCAGTTCTTGAGTCGCAAGGAGTTTGTAATCAACCTATTGTCGGCAGTAAGGGGCGGACTTTTGAGTCCACACAAGTAAGTTTGTCAGCAATCAGTGAATGAAATATGCTGACATAACACCCCCTAGGGGTAATTTATAATCTTACAAATTATACCTCTTTACAGCCCGTTGAGAGATGACTTCGACAGCTTCTCAAGACCTCGTCTGCAGGGGCGGCTGTGCAGGCGATGAGCTGTCTTTCTAAGTTACGTTTCCCTTTAAACTTAGCTGGTAATGCCATTTCTCAACAGGTGAGGTATGGATAAATAAGTGAGTGGTATAGTGTGAGAAGGGCATTTTGCGGCACGTAGTATCGTATCTTGGAGAGGATCCCAACCGTTTTGGATACTTTTTTGGTTATGTGTTGGATATGGGTGCTGAAATTCAGGTTGTTGTCAAGGTATAGGCCTAGGAATTTGCCCTCGTTATGTCTGGTAATTGGAGTGTTGTCGATCTTAATGTTAATTTGCGCAACTCCTGCTCTGTTACCAAACATAATATAGTAGGTTTTGTCAGTGTTCAGTGTAAGTTTATTGGCTGTCATCCAAGTCGATATTTTGATCAGCTCCTCGTTAACAATGGTGTTGAGGGTGGCAAGATTAGGGTGAGAGATGACATAAGTCGTGTCGTCAGCAAAGAGAATGGGTTTTAGGTGTTGAGATACGTTTGGAATATCATTGATGTATATGAGGAAGAGCAGGGGACCAAGGACACTCCCCTGCGGAACTCCAATATCAAGTGGCCGTGTTGCTGATGCTGTGTCTTTAATGGTGACATACTGATACCTATGTTACCGCGTAAGTTATCACCACTGTATGTCTATGGTAATTATAAGTTATCACCACTGTATGTCTATAGTAATTATAAGTTATCACTACTGTGTCTATAATAATCATAAGTTATCACTACTGTGTCTATAATGATGAAGCAAGTATAATCATTATAATAATATAAGACAGCAGTCAACACAACACTAACACAACGCAAACAAATGTTACCAGAGACCGGAAACATCAGCGAGAGAGGAGACCTTCAAGATAAGAATATATTATTTTCAATGCAAGATGTTTCCGCTCTAAGTCCTTTACACCTCCTCTTCCTTCAGCTCTTATATACATTCACTTTCCACCTCCTTAGGAGTCCCGCTGCCTTTCCCTGTCTCGGTTCGGCTGCCACCTCTGGTCCACCTCCCTACCAGTCACTGTACATAATAATAACAATAACCAAAACTCCAGAGCAGTAATTTACGCCAATGACTGGTACTGTAAGATAATAATAATAATTATAATAATCTATATTTCTACGAGTATATGATACAACTCATACAGATCTCTGTAATACCAGTTATACCAGCAGATGACACCTGATCAATCACGCTGCTGATACTTGCAGCACGCAGTACAACGTAAGTTTATTTAAGTACAGGTACACAAAAGTACAATTATCGTACATAGTTTAACATGTGTGAATTACCTAGGATAACCTAACCCCCCCCCCTAAAATGTCAGACAACTCGGCCACTCAGGAAAAGAACTAGAAACTTACTAAGTTCCTCTTGAAGATAGTCATAGATCTGTGGGTTATTTCATTTATGCAAGAAGGGAAGGAAGGGGTGTTGAAGGGTCTTGTTTCCTTTGTACTACTGAGTTATCTCTAAGTTCACTGACTGCACCAGTGCATTTAACTGGATATATTTTGCATTATCTGTCGAGCCTTTTCCTCTCGTAGGGTTGTGCATATGCATGCAACATACATTTACTGAGTTGCTTATAAGTACGGGAGAATATCGCCTTGCCAAGTTCATCAGATGTGAAGGAAATGAATGAGTAATTTACAGGAAAGATGAGTCATAGCCAGAGACTGAAGGAACAATAGCGGGTGGACCAGCCACCCACCGTGCTCTTGTTGCTTTTGTTCTTGTTTTGTCTCTCCCAGAGTGTCAGCACTACCCTGGAGCACTGTTGTTGATTATGTCACTCAGAGTGTCAGCACTATCCTGGGGCACTGTTGTTGTTTGTGTCACCCAGAGTGTCAGCATATGCTGGAGCACTGTTGTTGATTATGTCACCCAGTGTCAGCACTACCCTGGAGCACTGTTGTTGATTATGTCACCCAGAGTGTCAGCACTATCCTGGGGCACTGTTGTTGTTTGTGTCACCCAGAGTGTCAGCATATGCTGGAGCACTGTTGTTGATTATGTCACCCAGAGTGTCAGCACTACCCTGGAGCACTGTTGTTGATTATGTCACCCAGAGTGTCAGCACTATCCTGGGGCACTGTTGTTGTTTGTGTCACCCAGAGTGTCAGCATATGCTGGAGCACTGTTATTGGTTATATCACCCAGTGTCAGCACTATCCTGGGGCACTATTGTTGGTTATGTCACCCAGAGTGTCAGCACTATTCTGGAGCACTGTTGTTGTTTGTGTCACCCAGAGTGTCAGCACTGTTCTGGAGCACTGTTGTTGTTTATACTTCCCTGAGCACCACATTCACTATAATCAGCACTAATACATTGCATTTTTTCTATATATTTTGCGTCTGAGTCCTGGGCTCTATGCGCCACATTACAGCACTCTGGTATAAAAACACTATCAGACACTCAAGTTATCAGGTTTCCTGCTGTTAGTGTTATGTCAACGTACATCCTGCTTGTCGTGTCAGTGTGTTAGTTAGTTTAATATGTTTATTATGCACCCCATACCCATCCTGTGGGCGGTAGTCAAAAGATTACAGAGGTACATAATTGGTCCAGGGACTGGACTCCAAAGTTTTGATAGTTGAGCAAGTTACAGAGGTAATGAACTCACAATTTACAAAGGTAATGAACTCACAATTTACAAAGGTAATGAACTCACAATTTACAAAGGTAATGAACTCCAGGTAGGTCTGGTCACAATCATGACAAGTTACAAAGGTATTTACAGATTACAGAGGTACGTAATGGGTCCAGGGGTCGTGTCAGTGTGTATCCTGCTTGTCGTATCAGTGTGTATCCTGCTTGTCGTGTCAGTGTGTATCCTGCTTGTCGTGTCAGTGTGTATCCTGCTTGTCGTGTCAGTGTGCATCCTGCTTGTCGTGCCAGTGTGCTCATAACAAATTCCATCGGGCGGGAGATAACTTCTTCACCATGTCATATATCGGGGTAAAGAACAAGGTAATAATAATTTGGGATAAGACGGAATAAAGGAGTAAAGAAAGGAGTGAGAGAAGAGGTGAGTCGAGTGAGGGGAGGGAAGGTAATGTGAGGTCACTGGTGATTACACCATCACCTCTCATTAACTCTACAATACTCACCTCAGTACTTGAAATAAATTAATAAAATAAGAATAAAAAAAATAACGGGGACAGTGAACATGCTATTCCACTAAAACACAGTTTATTATCAAGTTCTTGTACATTAATATAATTGGGAACAGGAGAACACTATTTGAATTAGATAAAAGGGGGATGGTACACATAAGCAGTGAGACAAGGGTTACAATTTAACTGACGAAACAGAATATTTACTTATAATAAGATCAGAGGACAGTTCACCTCAGGAACTCAGACTCCAGCTACAGATCCCAAGACCTCCACAGCACAAGCACTGCTCCAAGCCCAGTGTCTCCGACAGTCCCCTCCAGAGACTATCCAGCAGCCCTCTCCCAGAGGTCTGCACACAAGCAGCAGCTCTGCCCCAATCTCTTGCCCAGAGGTCTGCACACAGGCCAGAGCTCCGCCAGAAAGTTTTAGAAAGGATTTAATATTAAATGAGTTCATGCTAATTGACCAATTTTTACCTATTCGGCACGACATTATATATATATATATATATATATATATATATATATATATATATATATATATATATATATATATATATATATATATATATATATATATATATATATATATATATATATATATATATATATGTCGTGCCGAATAAGCAGAACTTGCGATCTTGGCTTAAATGGCAACGCTCATCTTGCCATACAGCGTAAGCGAAAATTTGTGTATGCAATAATTTCGCCAAAATCATTCTGAGCCTAACGAAAAAAAATATATTTCACTGTGTTTGTTTAGTATTAAATTACTGTAAACAAATCTAAAATATATTTAGTTGGGTTAAGCTAAAATAAATTGCGCTTGTTATAACAAGGTTAGGTAAGTTTTCTAAGATTCTTTTGGTGCAAAATTAAAAATTTTTACATTAACATTAATGAAAAAAATATATCTTTAAATGTATAAGAGAAAATTTCAGAAAGGACTTAATTTTAAATGAGTTATATTCGGCACGACATATATATGTATATATATATATATATATATATATATATATATATATATATATATATATATATATATATATATATATATATATATATATATATATATATATATATATGCAATAAGATCACAGTAAACAGGTGATATCAGAATATGCAAAACAACCACTGTGAAAGAAAAGTGAAGTTCCAAGGGCTTTCGTGACTTCTCACATTATCAAGGAAATATAAAAACAATACATCAAAGGAAGACATATAAAGGGTCGAGACCACACCTCACTATCACATCCCACAACAAGTGGGTAGCTACACCTGTGTTATACTCCCACAGGTAAACTGCTGTCATCTCACGCACACATACACACACACACACACACAGGAGCTCGGAATCGAACCCCGCAACCTCAACTAGGTGAGTACACACACATACACACACACACATACACACACACACACACACACACACACACACACACGGCCTGTCAGAGTAACTTTCAAGGAAGAATCAGTTCGAACCAGGATTCTGCAAGAGAAAGCAAGACTGAGGGACAAAGAGGGGTACCAGAGAGTATACCTCGACCGCGACAGAACACAAGAAGAAAGGACTACACTGAAAGAGAGGGTACAGAGACGCAAGGAGGAACGGGAAGCAATGAAAATGAGCAGGACCCAGACACAGGAGGAAGGGCAAACACACCCCACAGAATCTCCCACCAAAAGACTCCACCCGCGACATTCCCAACGCAACTGAGCAACCTATACTACAACCCACTCACTGTTCCCTCTACCACCAACCCCCATATCACAAACCTCACCCCAACAGCTGTCCCTTATGGGCATTCTGACCCCACCCCCATCAACACAAACCCCACCTACACCACAGCCCCATATAGGCCCCCACCAAGGCTCTCCCTCCCCCAACCCCAATATTCTTGCATGACCACAATGATAGAAAAGAAACTAAAGGTTTGGTACACAAACGCGGATGGAATAACGAATAAACATGAGGAGTGGAATGAAAGAATCAGTGAAAAATCCCCAGACATCATAGCAGTCACAGAAACAAAACTCGCTGACACAATAACAGACACAATCTTCCCAACAGGATATCAGATCCTGAGGAAAGATAGAAGGAGTAGAGGGGGAGGAGGGGTTGCACTGCTCATAAAACACCGATGGGGATTTGAGGAAATGGAAGGCATGGACATGATTGGAGAAAGAGACTACATTGTAGGTACAATTCAGTCCGGAGAACATAAAGTAGTCATTGGAGTGATGTATAACCCACCACAGAACTGCAGGAGGCCAAGAGAGGAGTACGAAGAAAACAACAGGGTGATGGTGGACACACTGGCTGAGGTGGCAAGAAGAGCTCACTCGAGCAGAGCAAACTTACTGGTAATGGGCGATTTCAACCACAGGGAGATCGACTGGGAAAACCTGGAGCCACATGGGGGTCCCGAAACATGGAGAGCCAAGATGATGGATGTGGTACTTGAAAACCTCATGCATCAACATGTCAGGGACACAACCAGAGAGAGAGGGGAGGATGAGCCAGCAAGACTGGATCTTGTGTTCACCCTGAGCAGTTCGGACATTGAGGACATCACTTACGAGAGGCCCCTTGGAGCTAGCGATCATGTGGTGCTGAGTTTTGACTATATAGTAGAGTTACAAGTGGAGAAGGTAACAGGAACTGAAGGGGACAGGCCAAACTATAAAAGGGGGGACTACACAGGTATGAGAAACTTCCTGCAGGAGGTTCAGTGGGACAGAGAAATGGTAGGAAAATCAGTAAACGAGATGATGGAATATGTGGCAACAAAGTGCAAGGAGGCAGAGGAAAGTTTTGTTCCCAAGGGAAACAGAAATAATAGGAAGACCAAAACGAGTCCTTGGTTTACCCGAAGGTGTAGGGAGGCAAAAACTAAGTGCAACAGAGAATGGAAAAGGTACAGGAGGCATAGGACCCAGGAAAACAAGGAGATTAGTAGAAGAGCCAGAAACGAGTATGCACAGATAAGGAGGGAGGCCCAGCGACAGTATGAGAACGACATAGCATCGAAAGTCAAATCTGACCCGAAACTGTTGTATAGCCACATTAGGAGGAAGACAACAGTCAAGGACCAGGTGATAAGGCTGAGGAAAGAAGGTGGAGAACTCACAAGAAACGATCAAGAGGTATGTGAGGAGCTCAACACGAGATTTAAGGAAGTATTTACGGTAGAGACAGGAAGGACTCTGGGGGGACAGACCAGATGGGGACACCAGCAAGGAATACACCAACAAGTGTTGGACGACATACATACAGATGAGGAGGAGGTGAAGAAACTGCTAAGGGACATCGATACCTCAAAGGCAATGGGACCGGACAACATCTCCCCGTGGGTCCTTAGAGAGGGAGCAGATATGTTGTGCGTGCCACTTGCCACAATCTTCAACACATCCCTGGAAACTGGGCAACTACCTGAGGTATGGAAGACGGCAAATGTAGTTCCCATTTATAAAAAAGGAGACAGAAAAGAGGCACTAAACTATAGACCTGTGTCATTGACGTGTATAGTATGCAAAATTATGGAGAAGATTGTCAGGAGGAGAGTGGTGGAGCACCTGGAACGGAACAGGAGTATAAATGCCAACCAGCACGGATTCACGGAAGGCAAATCCTGTGTCACAAACCTTCTGGAGTTTTACGATAAAATAACAGAAGTAAGACAAGAGAGAGAGGGGTGGGTTGATTGCATCTTCTTGGACTGCAAGAAGGCCTTTGACACAGTTCCTCACAAGAGATTAGTGCAGAAGCTAGAGCATCAGGCGCATATAACAGGAAGGGCACTGCAATGGATCAGAGAATACCTGACAGGGAGGCAACAACGAGTCATGGTACGTAATGATGTATCACAGTGGGCACCTGTGACGAGCGGGGTCCCACAGGGGTCGGTCCTAGGACCAGTGCTATTTTTGGTATATGTGAACGACATGACGGAAGGGTTGGATTCAGAAGTGTCCCTGTTTGCAGATGATGTGAAGTTAATGAGGAGAATTAAATCTGATGAAGACCAGGCAGGACTTCAAAGAGACCTGGACAGACTGGACACCTGGTCCAGCAAATGGCTTCTCGAATTTAATCCTGCCAAATGCAAAGTCATGAAGATAGGGGAAGGGCACAGAAGACCACAGACAGAGTATAGGCTAGGTGGCCAAAGACTGCAAACCTCACTCAAGGAGAAAGATCTTGGGGTGAGTATAACACCGAGCATGTCTCCGGAAGCACACATCAATCAGATAACTGCTGCAGCATATGGGCGCCTGGCAAACCTGAGAACAGCATTCCGACACCTTAGTAAGGAATCATTCAAGACACTGTACACCGTGTATGTCAGGCCCATACTGGAGTATGCAGCACCTGTTTGGAACCCGCACTTGATAAAGCACGTCAAGAAACTAGAGAAAGTACAAAGGTTTGCGACAAGGTTAGTTCCAGAGCTAAGGGGAATGTCCTATGAAGAAAGATTAAGGGAAATCGGCCTGACGACACTGGAGGACAGGAGGGTCAGGGGAGACATGATAACGACATATAAAATACTGCGTGGAATAGACAAGGTGGACAAAGACAGGATGTTCCAGGGAGGGGACACAGAAACAAGAGGCCACAATTGGAAGTTGAAGACACAAATGAGTCAGAGAGATAGTAGGAAGTATTTCTTCAGTCATAGAGTTGTAAGGCAGTGGAATAGCCTAGAAAATGACGTAGTGGAGGCAGGAACCATACACAGTTTTAAGACGAGGTTTGATAAAGCTCATGGAGCGGGGAGAGAGAGGGCCCAGTAGCAACCGGTGAAGAGGCGGGGCCAGGAGCTAGGACTCGACCCCTGCAACCACAAATAGGTGAGTACAAATAGGTGAGTACACACACACACACAAACACACACACACAAAAAAAAAAAAAAAAAAAAAAAAAAAAAAAAGCAATTACAACTTGTATAATTACTACCAATTCAGAGTCATGTACTTATATATGTGTTATATCTATGTGACTCTGATGGGTTAGTATTATACCCCTTTAAGAATATCTTATCATTTCACATACACTTTTTAAATTACACCAAAGTGGTTGGGCCACTTACCTTTATATCCTACCTCTCCCCCCCATCCCACCCTTTTCCAATATTTCCATCCTTACCCATCCTTCTTCCTTACCCATCCTTCTTCCTTACCCATCTTACCAAAGCTCTGGTCATAAGAAGAAGAAGAAGAAGATTAGGCTGGGTTAGGGTAGGTTAGGATACGTTAGACTGAGTTAGGGTAGGTTAGGTTGATAACGGGAAACTATAAATATTAGGTAAAAGAGGGTAAAATAGCCTGGTGGGTATGCTGCTCACAGCCCTAAACAACATACTGGAGTGACAGGTATGGGAGAAAATGTAAAATAAACACGGTGAAAAGCAGGGGCACTGTGAACACAACAAGAGAACATTGTATCAACATTCGTGGCTCCAGACTGTTTAACATCTTACCAGAGGATATCAGAAACACTGCTGGGACAAGTGTAGAAGTCTTTAAGAGGAAACTGGCCATCATCCTCCGCCAAGTGCTGGATCAACCAGGCTGTGATGGTTATCTGGGCCAGCGGGCCACCAGCCTGGTTGACAAGGCAAGCACTAAGTAATCCTGGTCCAGGGAGGATCGTGCCTCTATTGCTTCTATAGTTGAATGGCCCACACGGATTTAGCGCTTCACGCTATTATATCGCATACACTGGATGTTTCTCGCCCTCACTCAGTTTCTTTCCGATGAACAGGGCTTTTCTTGCTGGCAACGTGCACGTAGATACAACAGATTTTCTCGTTTTCATATGTCTGTTGGTCCAGCATCATTATCTTCACCTTCCGTCATTATCATCATATTCAAGCATTATCATCAATCATTATCTTCATTTTCAAACAGTATCATCATTTTTAAACATTATCATCACCAGTTATCTTCACTATCATCTTCATTATCATCAATCATTGTCAGCTTCAGTCATCATCAATGTTAAATACACGTTCAACTTTTTTTACAACACCTGATATTAACACTGAGCATTGAGAGGCAGAAACCCACATGGACATGTACACACACACGGGCCCAAGAGCTGTAATTCGACTCTTACAACCACATATAGGTGAGCACACACACACACACACACACACACACACACACACACACACACACACACACACACACACACACACACACACACACACACACAAAACACACACGCACACACACACACACACACACACACAACACACACACACACACACAAAACACACACACACACACACACAAAACACACACACACACACACACACACACACACACACACACACACACACACAAAACACACACACACACACACACACACACACACACACACACACACACACAACACACACACACACACACATGCAGACACATATACAACAGGCCTAGTGTCTAATCGACATGTGCCTAGGACCAAATGGTAACTAACACACACACACACACACACACACACATGGGGGTCCCGAAACATGGAGAGCCAAGATGTTGGATGTGGTACTTGAAAACCTCATGCATCAACATGTCAGGGACACAACCAGAGAGAGAGGGGAGGATGAGCCAGCAAGACTGGATCTTGTGTTCACCCTGAGCAGTTCAGACATCGAGGACATCACTTACGAGAGGCCCCTTGGAGCTAGCGATCATGTGGTTCTGAGTTTTGACTATATAGTAGAGTTACAAGTGGAGAAGGTAACAGGAACTGAAGGGGACAGGCCAAACTATAAAAGGGGGGACTACACAGGTATGAGAAACTTCCTGCAGGAGGTTCAGTGGGACAGAGAAATGGTAGGAAAATCAGTAAACGAGATGATGGAATATGTGGCAACAAAGTGCAAGGAGGCAGAGGAAAGTTTTGTTCCCAAGGGAAACAGAAATAATAGGAAGACCAAAACGAGTCCTTGGTTTACCCGAAGGTGTAGGGAGGCAAAAACTAAGTGCAACAGAGAATGGAAAAGGTACAGGAGGCATAGGACCCAGGAAAACAAGGAGATTAGTAGAAGAGCCAGAAACGAGTATGCGCAGATAAGGAGGGAGGCCCAGCGACAGTATGAAAACGACATAGCATCGAAAGTCAAATCTGACCCGAAACTGCTGTATAGCCACATTAGGAGGAAGACAACAGTCAAGAACCAGGTGATAAGGCTGAGGAAAGAAGGTGGAGAACTCACAAGAAACGATCAAGAGGTATGTGAGGAGCTCAACACGAGATTTAAGGAAGTATTTACAGTAGAGACAGGAAGGACTCTGGGGGGACAGACCAGATGGGGACACCAACAAGGAATACACCAACAAGTGTTGGACGACATACATACAGATGAGGAGGAGGTGAAGAAACTGCTAAGGGACATCGATACCTCAAAGGCAATGGGACCGGACAACATCTCTCCATGGGTCCTTAGAGAGGGAGCAGATATGTTGTACGTACCACTTACCACAATCTTCAACACATCCCTGGAAACTGGGCAACTACCTGAGGTATGGAAGACGGCAAATGTAGTTCCCATTTTCAAAAAAGGAGACAGAAAAGAGGCACTAAACTATAGACCTGTGTCATTGACGTGTATAGTATGCAAAATTATGGAGAAGATTATCAGGAGGAGAGTGGTGGAGCACATGGAACGGAACAGGAGTATAAATGCCAACCAGCACGGATTCACGGAAGGCAAATCCTGTGTCACAAACCTTCTGGAGTTTTATGATAAAATAACAGAAGTAAGACAAGAGAGAGAGGGGTGGGTTGATTGCATCTTCTTGGACTGCAAGAAGGCTTTTGACACAGTTCCTCACAAGAGATTAGTGCAGAAGCTAGAGCATCAGGCGCATATAACAGGAAGGGCACTGCAATGGATCAGAGAATACCTGACAGGGAGGCAGCAACGAGTCATGGTACGTAATGATGTATCACAGTGGGCACCTGTGACGAG
>NC_091322.1:1733758-1761258 GCF_038502225.1 Cherax quadricarinatus | reverse complement strand
AGCAGTAAGACAAGAGAGAGAGGGGTGGGTGGATTGCATTTTCTTGGACTGCAAGAAGGCGTTTGACACAGTTCCACACAAGAGATTGGTGCAAAAACTGGAGGACCAAGCAGGGATAACAGGGAAGGCACTACAATGGATCAGGGAATACTTGTCAGGAAGACAGCAGCGAGTCATGGTACGTGGCGAGGTGTCAGAGTGGGCACCTGTGACCAGCGGGGTCCCGCAGGGGTCAGTCCTAGGACCAGTGCTGTTTCTGGTATTTGTGAACGACATGACGGAAGGAATAGACTCTGAGGTGTCCCTGTTTGCAGATGACGTGAAGTTGATGAGAAGAATACACTCGATCGAAGACCAGGCAGAACTACAAAGGGATCTGGACAGGCTGCAGACCTGGTCCAGCAATTGGCTCCTGGAGTTCAATCCCACCAAGTGCAAAGTCATGAAGATTGGGGAAGGGCAAAGAAGGCCGCAGACGGAGTACAGTCTAGGGGGTCAGAGACTACAAACCTCACTCAAGGAAAAAGATCTTGGGGTGAGTATAACACCAGGCACATCTCCTGAAGCGCACATCAACCAAATAACTGCTGCAGCATATGGGCGCCTTGCAAACCTCAGAACAGCATTCCGACATCTTAATAAGGAATCATTCAGGACCCTGTACACCGTGTATGTTAGGCCCATATTGGAGTATGCGGCACCAGTTTGGAACCCACACCTAGCCAAGCACGTGAAGAAACTAGAGAAAGTGCAAAGGTTTGCAACAAGAATAGTCCCAGAGCTAAGAGGTATGTCCTACGAGGAGAGGTTAAGGGAAATCAACCTGACGACACTGGAGGACAGGAGAGATAGGGGGGACATGATAACGACATACAAAATACTGAGAGGAATTGACAAGGTGGACAAAGACAGGATTTTCCAGAGATTGGACACAGTAACAAGGGGACACAGTTGGAAGCTGAAGACACAGATGAACCACAGGGATGTTAGGAAGTATTTCTTCAGCCACAGAGTAGTCAGTAAGTGGAATAGTTTGGGAAGCGATGTAGTGGAGGCAGGATCCATACATAGCTTTAAGCAGAGGTATGATAAAGCTCACGGCTCAGGGAGAGTGACCTAGTAGCGATCAGTGAAGAGGCGGGGCCAGGAGCTCGGACTCGATCCCCGCAACCTCAACTAGGTGAGTACACACACACACACACACACACAATTAGGTGAATTAGGTGAGTACACACACACACACACACACACACACACACACAATTAAGTGAATTAGGTGAGTACACACACACACACACAATTAGGTGAATTAGGTGAGTATACACACACACACACACACACACACACACACACACACACACATACACACACACACACACACACACACACACACCTAGAAAGGAATGATCTCATCAACAGCAGCCAACATGGTTTCATGGACGGGAAATCCTGTGTCACAAACCTACTGGAGTTCTATGATATGACAGCAGTAAGACAAGAGAGAGAGGGGTGGGTGGATTGCATTTTCTTGGACTGCAAGAAGGCGTTTGACACAGTTCCACACAAGAGATTGGTGCAAAAACTGGAGGACCAAGCAGGAATAACAGGGAAGGCACTACAATGGATCTGGGAATACTTGTCAGGAAGACAGCAGCGAGTCATGGTACGTGGCGAGGTGTCAGAGTGGGCACCTGTGACCAGCGGGGTCCCGCAGGGGTCAGTCCTAGGACCAGTGCTGTTTCTGGTATTTGTGAACGACATGACGGAAGGAATAGACTCTGAGGTGTCCCTGTTTGCAGATGACGTGAAGTTGATGAGAAGAATACACTCGATCGAAGACCAGGCAGAACTACAAAGGGATCTGGACAGGCTGAAGACCTGGTCCAGCAATTGGCTCCTGGAGTTCAATCCCACCAAGTGCAAAGTCATGAAGATTGGGGAAGGGCAAAGAAGGCCGCAGACGGAGTACAGTCTAGGGGGTCAGAGACTACAAACCTCACTCAAGGAAAGAGATCTTGGGGTGAGTATAACACCAGGCACATCTCCTGAAGCGCACATCAACCAAATAACTGCTGCAGCATATGGGCGCCTTGCAAACCTCAGAACAGCATTCCGACATCTTAATAAGGAATCATTCAGGACCCTGTACACCGTGTATGTTAGGCCCATATTGGAGTATGCGGCACCAGTTTGGAACCCACACCTAGCCAAGCACGTGAAGAAACTAGAGAAAGTGCAAAGGTTTGCAACAAGAATAGTCCCAGAGCTAAGAGGTATGTCCTACGAGGAGAGGTTAAGGGAAATCAACCTGACGACACTGGAGGACAGGAGAGATAGGGGGGACATGATAACGACATACAAAATACTGAGAGGAATTGACAAGGTGGACAAAGACAGGATGTTCCAGAGATTGGACACAGTAACAAGGGGACACAGTTGGAAGCTGAAGACACAGATGAACCACAGGGATGTTAGGAAGTATTTCTTCAGCCACAGAGTAGTCAGTAAGTGGAATAGTTTGGGAAGCGATGTAGTGGAGGCAGGATCCATACATAGCTTTAAGCAGAGGTATGATAAAGCTCACGGCTCAGGGAGAGTGACCTAGTAGCGATCAGTGAAGAGGCGGGGCCAGGAGCTCGGACTCGACCCCCGCAACCTCAACTAGGTGAGTACTCAACTAGGTGAGTACACACACACACACACACACACACACACACACACACACACACACACACACACACACACACACACAAACACACACACACACACACAAACACATACACACACACGTACTCATATACAAAAGGCCTAGTGTCTAATCGACATGTGCCTAGGACAAAAATGGTTACTAACACACACACACGTACTCATATACAACAGGCCTAGTGTCTAATCGACATGTGCCTAGGACAAAATGGTAACTAACACACACACACGTACTCATATACAACAGGCCTAGTGTCTAATCGACATGTGCCTAGGACAAAAATGGTTACTAACACACACACACGTACTCATATACAACAGGCCTAGTGTCTAATCGACATGTGCCTAGGACAAAATGGTAACTAACACACACACACGTACTCATATACAACAGGCCTAGTGTCTAATCGACATGTGCCTAGGACAAAAATGGTTACTAACACACACACACACACACACATACACACACACACACACACACACACACACACACACACACGCACATACACACACACACACACACACACACACACACACACACACACACACACACACGCACTCTAATAAAGTCCCAGATGGTTGTATCCAAATCTGCCAACGTGGCGGCAGGAATGTTAGTTCCCTGCTTTCTGTATTACCATATTTGTTACCACTGTCAACACATGCCTCTAAACATCATTTCCTTAAATCTGGTTCCCTGATGACTAGCTGACTTCCGTTCCTTTTCATCATAGTTTCTCTGTATCTCTGTGCATCACGCTGGTATTACCCTGATCCTCCCTGTTCCACACTTGCGTATCTTAGTCAGTTTATTCAGGTAGAGGTACACATAAAAAACGTAAGCAAACACTAGGACATATTTATTAGAAAACGTATCGGTCCTGGGACCTTGATCACTTCTGAAGTGATTAAGGTCCCAGGACTGATACGTTTTCTAATAAATATGTCCTAGTGTTTGCTTACGTATTTTTCTAAACCAACTTGTCGGTATTTATTACCAAGGTTTATACCACAGGTACACTTCAATACAGTTAAATTATTATACATATGTGTATGATAATTTATGCATTGATATACCTGGAGTTTACCTGGAGAGAGTTCCGGGGGTCAACGCCCCCGCGGCCCGGTCTGTGACCAGGCCTACTGGTGGATCAGAGCCTGATCAACCAGGCTGTTGCTGCTGGCTGCACGCAAACCAACGTACGAGCCACAGCCCGGCTGATCAGGAACTGACTTTAGGTGCTTGTCCAGTGCCAGCTTGAAGACTGCCAGGGGTCTGTTGGTAATCCCCCTTATGTGTGCTGGGAGGCAGTTGAACAGTTTCGGGCCCCTGACACTTATTGTATGGTCTCTTAACGTGCTAGTGACACCCCTGCTTTTCATTGGGGGGATGGTGCATCGTCTGCCAAGTCTTTTGCTTTCGTAGTGAGTGATTTTCTTGTGCAAGTTCGGTACTAGTCCCTCTAGGATTTTCCAGGTGTATATAATCATGTATCTCTCCCTCCTGCGTTCCAGGGAATACAGGTTTAGGAACCTCAAGCGGTCCCAGTAATTGAGGTGTTTTATCTCCGTTATGCGCGCCGTGAAAGTTCTCTGTACATTTTCTAGGTCGGCAATTTCACCTGCCTTGAAAGGTGCTGTTAGTGTGCAGCAATATTCCAGCCTAGATAGAACAAGTGACCTGAAGAGTGTCATCATGGGCTTGGCCTCCCTAGTTTTGAAGGTTCTCATTATCCATCCTGTCATTTTTCTAGCAGATGCGATTGATACAATGTTATGGTCTTGAAGGTGAGATCCTCCGACATGATCACTCCCAGGTCTTTGACGTTGGTGTTTCGCTCTATTTTGTGGCCAGAATTTGTTTTGTACTCTGATGAAGATTTAATTTCCTCATGTTTACCATATCTGAGTAATTGAAATTTCTCATCGTTGAACTTCATATTGTTTTCTGCAGCCCACTGAAAGATTTGGTTGATGTCCGCCTGGAGCTTTGCAGTGTCTGCAATGGAAGACACTGTCATGCAGATTCGGGTGTCATCTGCAAAGGAAGACACGGTGCTGTGGCTGACATCCTTGTCTATGTCGGATATGAGGATGAGGAACAAGATGGGAGCGAGTACTGTGCCTTGTGGAACAGAGCTTTTCACCGTAGCTGCCTCGGACTTTACTCTGTTGACGACTACTCTCTGTGTTCTGTTAGTGAGGAAATTATAGATCCATCGACCGACTTTTCCTGTTATTCCTTTAGCACGCATTTTGTGCGCTATTACGCCATGGTCACACTTGTCGAAGGCTTTTGCAAAGTTTGTATATATTACATCTGCATTCTTTTTGTCTTCTAGTGCATTTAGGACCTTGTCGTAGTGATCCAATAGTTTAGACAGACAGGAGCGACCTGTTCTAAACCCATGTTGCCCTGGGTTGTGAAACTGATGGGTTTCTAGATGGGTGGTGATCTTGCTTCTTAGGACCCTTTCAAAGATTTTTATGATATGGGATGTTAGTGCTATTGGTCTGCAGTTCTTTGCTGTTGCTTTACTGCCCCCTTTGTGGAGTGGGGCTATGTCTGTTGTTTTTAGTAACTGTGGGACGACCCCCGTGTCCATGCTCCCTCTCCATAGGATGGAAAAGGCTCGTGATAGGGGCTTCTTGCAGTTCTTGATGAACACAGAGTTCCATGAGTCTGGCCCTGGGGCAGAGTGCATGGGATGGACATGTCATTTATCGCCTGTTCGAAGTCATTTGGCGTCAGGATAACATCGGATAGGCTTGTGTTAATCAAATTTTGTGACTCTCTCATAAAAAATTCATTTTGATCTTCGACTCTCAGTCTGGTTAGCGGCTTGCTAAAAACTGAGTCATATTGGGACTTGAGTAGCTCACTCATTTCCTTGCTGTCATCTGTGTAGGACCCATCTTGTTTAAGTAGGGGCCCAATACTGGACGTTGTTCTCGATTTTGATTTGGCATAGGAGAAGAAATACTTTGGGTTTCTTTCGATTTCATTTATGGCTTTTAGTTCTTCCCGCGATTCCTGACTCCTAAAGGATTCTTTTAGCTTAAGTTCGATGCTTGCTATTTCTCTGACCAGTGTCTCCCTACGCATTTCAGATATATTGACCTCTTTTAGCCGCTCTGTTATTCTTTTCCGTCGCCTGTAAAGGGAGCGCCTGTCTCTTTCTATTTTACATCTACTCCTCCTTTTTCTTAGAGGAATAAGCCTTGTGCATACATCGAGTGCCACCGAGTTAATCTGTTCTAGGCATAAGTTGGGGTCTGTGTTGCTTAGTATATCTTCCCAGCTTATATCGGTTAGGACTTTCAAATTCAAATTCAAATTCAAAGTTTATTCTCTATAAGGATTACAATGCTGAGTTTACAGAAATTTGGTTATTGTTTGGTTTACATGTAGTAAAATTGTGATTACAGAGTGTACCACTAGAACGCTTAGCATGGCTAGGCATTTCGGGCATACTTAGTTTTATTCTTAATTGTAAAATATTACAAATTATGAGGTAAGTTGGTATTATGGCTAAGTGACTAAATACTAGTTTGTGAGTTTAGCAATGTGAATGCTTTTGTTTTGGCACAGTACATAGTCTCAGTATTGGAGTATCACAGGATTCATTATTTTAAGACTGAGATTAATATTTCTGTTTATGGTCAAATGAGTGAGTGAGTGTAAGTGTGAACCACCAGGTGGTATTCGTGTAGTTAGTTGACGGGGTGTATCAGGGAGATAAGATGTTTTCTAATGGTAGTTTTGAAGGTGATGAATGTGTCTGCAGTTCTAGAGTTCTCAGGTAGGGTATTCCAGATTTTAGGGCCTTTGACATACATTGAATTTTTGTAAAGGTTTAGTCGGACACGTGGAATGTCGTAGAAATGATTGTGTCTGGTGTTATGCCTGTGGGTTCTGTCACAACTATCAAGAAAGCGTTTTAGGTCAAGGTTGATATTAGAGTTTAAGGCCCTGTAGATATAGATTGCACAGTAGTAAGTGTGGATGTACTGAACTGGGAGTAAGTTTAGATCTATGAAGAGTGGGGGGGGGTGTTGCCAGGGATGGGATTTAGTGATTATTCTTACTGCAGCTTTTTGTTGGGTTATTATTGGCTTTAGGTGTGTTGCTGCAGTTGATCCCCAAGCACAAATAGCATAGGTGAGGTATGGATAAATAAGTGAGTGGTATAGTGTGAGAAGGGCATTTTGCGGCACGTAGTATCGTATCTTGGAGAGGATCCCAACCGTTTTGGATACTTTTTTGGCTATATGCTGGATATGGGTGCTGAAATTCAGGTTGTTGTCAAGGTATAAGCCTAGGAATTTTCCCCCATTATTTCTGGTAATTAAAGTGTTGTCAATCTTAATGTTAATTTGTGCATCTCCTGCTCTGCTACCAAACATAATATAGTAAGTTTTGTCAGTGTTAAGCGTAAGTTTATTGGCTGTCATCCAAGTCGATATTTTAATCAGCTCCTCATTCACAATAATGTTTACTTGGTCCCACTTTATGTTTTTGTTATTGAAGTTGAATTTGGTGAATGCTCCCTCGTGACTAATCTCATTTTGTCGGTCTGGGGCTCCGCGCATACATGTCTGCATACAGTACATATGTGTAGATTACTTAGGATAACCCCCAAAAAAGTCAGTGACTTATTCCATTGGTGTATTTGGTTTGTTCATTGATTCTATGGCTAGACTCTTACTAGTCTCCCACACGTACTTATAACTGAGGGATATCATAAACATCAGTGGTAAATACTGGAGAAATGGCCAGTAGGCCGCTTTCTGCCGAGATCTTTGATGGACGCAGTAGCTATTGTGGCCAGGTTGTCGCTAGTGTCAGGTACCGCGGGTGTTTCATGTCAGCACCACACGAGAGGGGTGAGAAATGGCATAGTGATACCGACAACCTGTGAAAAATGACACTTAAGTACAGTTCAGTACATTTATTAAAGGAAACGTTTAACCACTCGTGGCAAAACATTTCCTTTAGTAAATGTCCCGAACTGCACATAAGTATCCTTTTCCACACCACACGAGAGAACTAGGTGCCTCTTTGTGGTGTGTTCTGGTGTATTAGGTGCCTCTCTGTGGTGTGTTCTGGTGTATTAGGTGCCTCTTTATGGTGTGTTCTGGTGTATTAGGTGCCTCTTTATGGTGTGTTCTGGTGTATTAGGTGCCTCTTTATGGTGTGTTCTGGTGTATTAGGTGCCTCTTTATGGTGTGTTCTGGTGTATTAGGTGCCTCTTTATGGTGTGTTCTGGTGTATTAGGTGACGCTTTATGGTGTGTTCTGGTGTATTAGGTGACGCTTTATGGTGTGTTCTGGTGTATTAGGTGCCTCTTTATGGTGTGTTCTGGTGTATTAGGTGCCTCTTTATGGTGTGTTCTGGTGTATTAGGTGCCTCTTTATGGTGTGTTCTGGTGTATTAGGTGCCTCTTTGTGGTGTGTTCTGGAACAGCGGCATTCAAGACGGTGTGAATTCGTCTACAATCGTGAACTATATTGCAGCCAGGGTTTCAGTCCGGGAGGAGGTTTAAGGCAGGATTTCAGTCTGGGGGAAGTTTAAAACACGATTTCAGTTTATGAGGAGGAGGTTTAAGGCAGGATTTCAATCTGGATGATCTGGGGAAAGAGGGGTCCTTAAAAGTCATAAAATGCCCCCCCCCCCAAAATCTAAGAAATCACTTTTAAAAATATATGATTACCAGTAAGCATATGAAGGTTCTTAAACTATCGTGCGTTCGTGGTCACTGATCAATATATTACAAGAGTAATTAACTATTAATTGAGATGAAAATAAAAAAGTATTTACATCTAGGAGGATTTACCTACCCCCCTCCTCCCCGTGACTAGGCAGCTGGTCGTGGCAGTTGGTCGTGGCAGCTGGTCGCGGCAGCTGGTCGTGGCAGCTGGTCGTGGCAGCTGGTCGTGGCAGCTGGTCGTGGAATAAGAACGATGGCAAGTGAAGACGTGTAAAGGTTTGTAGAACGTAGGAGCATTCATCCTCGAGAAAAACATGACTAGATGTATCGAGAGATCTCAAAAAAAAAAAAATCCAATCATTACTCCCTGCTTGGTGGATGTGTCGTGATGCGAGCTGAGGCGCGTCAGGTCATGGTTGATAGTGGGCTTCCTGTCCACTTTAAAAGAGTGTATATCACCTTCATGTCCTGCACAAAAAGGCGTCTAAGAAGGAGAGTTGATCATCTTTCTCTTATAATACAGTCCTATCAAATAAGGACCCTTTTTTACAGAAATAGCTATAAATAAAGAGTAGAAATGAAACAGATTATTGCATAAAAGTTTAATATAAAAGCAATAACAGGGGAAGTAAATCACATTTCTTTTGGTGAACAGTTTATATGATGCCTCAATAACCATCATGTGGACGACAAGCGTCGAACCTCATTAACCATCCAACCTCTGTAGGTTAAGCAGGAATTGCTGAGAGACTTACGTAGGTCCCGTTAACTAGTGATTCTGTTTCTCACCCGTGGCTATTGTTCTAACCCCTCAAAATTGTCCATTTCGTATAAACTCTGGTGGATTTTATTTCTTTTGTTTCTACTAACCTTTCTTAAACTGAATAAAAGATTTCATCGTTTTTTGTGAGGCTCTTAGTCACACAGATACTGATGGCACAGTTACCCCGTAACCATCATGTACCAAGTTGTCACACTGGACGAGCCAGACACATGATGCAACACTATAATCGCTGGTATTTGACCGAAGAAGTCAGCTGCGCGTGAGAGACTTTTCGACAATAAAGATACATAAAGTTTACACTTGTTTCTTACTCATTGACTTGTCGGTATTGTGTAGTATGTATAAATATGATACAATAGTCAAAGGGTTACCGAGGCACATCATGAGTGTATGGTATAGCCAGCAACAATGTGTTAGTTAAACAAGTTACAATAGTAAACTGTTTACATGAATGGTAACAACAAAATATATTGTAAATCATTGAAACGTAAACATTTGCAATGTAACAAAAAGTATAGGTTCTAATACACTACTAGATGATGTAGACCGAACTAAATGTAAACTTGCCAGTTGGACAGTTGCCACACGTTGCGTCACTATGTGCTGGATTGCGATAAAAATTAATGAATTCAGACAACACTCACTCAGAAATGTTTAAGAAATAACAAGGTATTTTATCCACAGTGATATATTACCAACCATTCTGGAAAAATACCCTGACTTTGCCCATTGTAAATAACGCATAACCACTTAAACTGTTTACAAGAATACCTTGCTAAAATATAACTTAATTTTGTCATAATTCATGTCTGCATATATAACTCCTTACGACTGAAACCAGATATAAACATGTAAATACAGGGTGTTTCAAAACGATAGACACAATTCCAAAACAGTCTGCTTTGAAATTGTAAATTTTTTTTAAACAACCTGTAGTTCATGACCACTGTAAGTTATTTATCTATCAAAAATTGGGGCCCAGTCCCTGGAAACATCATGTGCCGCTGTAATCTCTTGACTACCACCCACAGGATGGGTATGGGGCACATAATAAAGATATTAAACCCACTTAGTTTAATAGGCCTAACATTCACAGAACTCATAGATGGGTTAATAATCTGTTAACATTAACATGCGCCTCTTAGCAGGCCCATCGCCAGAGTAGACCCAGTAACAAATAAGATTTTTTTTTTTTGGAGACTTCTGGAAGTACAGTTACTTAAAAATATATAAACGGGATGCTGAAAGTGTGATGTAGTCCAGCTGGGCTTGTGAGGTCTCTGGGGAGACCTAATTTAACCAATTATATGGTCACACCTTGCCTTGGCAAACGTCTGTAGCCACGCCCACGTCTGAGGTCTTTTGTTCTTGACGCCTCAGACCTAGGCGTCAGGTCGTACACGTGGTTGTGGAGGGTACTTGGACCACCATAAAATCCCAAGGAAGAGCATGATCAGGAGATTCGAGCAGAGCTGCTGCTGGAGTGCAGAGCTCCTGAGCTGCTGTGATGTTGAGATGCTGCGGCCGTGCTGTGATGTTGAGATGCTGCGGCCGTGCTGTGATGCTGGGACTGTGCTGCGATGCTGTGGCCATGCTGTGTGCTGCTGTGATGCGGCCGTGCTGTGATGTTGAGATGCTGCGGTCGTGCGATGATGTTGAGATGCTGCGGCCGTGCTGTGATGCTGGGACCGTGCTGTGATGCTGTGGCCGTGCTGTGATGCTGCGATGCTGCCTAGCTCAAGAGGAGGAGATGGCAGTGATGCTGCAGTGGTGTGTGAGGGATTCTGGCTGGTGTGCCAGGACAGGAGAATCTACTATGAAGGAGTTGCCATCCTCGGAGATGTGGAAGGAAGTGAGCCGCGAAGATGGACTCCAGCTGCTGGGACCAGCCTGCTTTCAAGGGCGGTATGGAGGCGTATCCTGCCTTGCTCGTCGACCTGTACGACCGGTATGCGGGGATGCCCTGCCAGCCATGAGAGACAATTGAGAGTGTGAGATGTCCCCAGCCTACTTTGACTTGCCAGAAGTGTTAGTGTTACCTGTGTGAAATAAGGTGACCTTGAATATGGTCCAGTGATTATGGCCGCCTTGTTTTATGAGGCCAGTGAATCCTAGTAGTGGCATAGGATTATGGAGGGTCTTAGCTGCGATGCCTGCCCTGTCTCGATTTTCAGATGTAGTGTGCATATGAAGTGTGCCGAAAATGCGACCTTGGTGGTCGTGAAGTGGTCTAGTTGCAGTTACTTGAAAGAATGCAACCCGTTGGAGCATTTTTCCACGCCAAAGAAGCCTAGAGAGGTTTGGCCCAATGGTTAACGTGCGAGGGTGACTAGCATTGGCTAGTGCATTTCTAGTAGAAGTAGGGAAGGCACTGGAGCCCGATATTTAGGTTTAAGGAGAAATGACGGGTAAGGAGGCTTTGCACCAGAGAGCGACTATTATGCTGGCCAACTGCCAGGTGTACTGATTATGCTGCCTTGTGGTAGATGAGAAGGTTGAGGGAAATATATGTAGTTGAATAATTGTATTATGTATAATTTTGTCTTTGTATTGTAATAGATTTAAGGGATTAGGATTAAAATAGTCTAATAACTAGGACAAATTGTCCTAGTTCTCAGATATTTTAAATTGGGGGAGAAAGGGGGATGTGATGTAGTCCAGCTGGGCTTGTGAGGTCTCTGGGGAGACCTAATTTAACCAATTATATGGTCACACCTTGCCTTGGCAAACGTCTGTAGCCACGCCCACGTCTGAGGTCTTTTGTTCTTGACGCCTCAGACCTAGGCGTCAGGTCGTACACGTGGTTGTGGAGGGTGCTTGGACCACCATAAAAGCCCAAAGAAGAGCATGATCAGGAGATTCGAGCGGAGCTGCTACTGGAGTGCAGAGCTCCTGAGCAGAGACTTCGAGCGGAGCGGCTGCTGGGGTGCAGGGCTCGGGAGAAGGCTGCTGAAGTCTCTGGAGGAGACTGTTGGAGGCATTGGGCAGAGGACTGGCTTGGCGCAGTACTCGTGCTGTGTAGGTCTTGGGACCTGTGGCTTAGTTCCTGTGATGAACTGCCCTCTGAACTACATTGTAAGTTATATTCTGTTTCGCCAAGCTAATTGTATTCCCTGTCTCACTGCTTATGTGTACCACCCCATTTATCTAAACCCCAAAGTACTCCTGTTCCCAAATATATTATTGTACAAGGACTTAATAATAAACTGTGTTTGAGTAGAATAGTAATATTCACTGTCCCCGTTATTAGCTATTCCTATTTCTCATATTTTATTATGTTTATATGAGTGAAGAGTGGGCGAGGCATATGTTAGTGAGTAGTGTAGAGTTAATGAGAGTGTCGTGGTGGTCACCACTGACCTGTCATTACCTACCTACCTCCGCTAATCATCTCACTCCTAACACCGCGCCTGCCTCTCCCCTGCCTACATAATCCCTTACTCCCATATTCCCCACTTATATCCTATTCAATCATTACCCCCCTACATGACAAAAGGCGTTAATAACAATATTTCTTTATATTGTTTTAAATTCTCTTCTGCAGTGTGAGGTTATCAACACTTACTGTCAAGTACTGAGATAGACACTATAATATCCTGTGTGATGTCTCATGGTGTTGCTACCTCCCGTATACTAGAGTTGGTATACTGGCACACTGGAGTTGGTATCCTCATAGATTTAATATCCCCACGTACACTACAGTTAGCATCCCTTATACACTACAGTTAGCATCCCTTACACACTACAGTTAGCATCCCTTACACACTACAGTTAGCATCTCTTACACACTACAGTTAGCATCCCTTACACAACACAGTTAGCATCCCTTACACACTACAGTTAGCATCCCTTACACACTACAGTTAGCATCTCTTACACACTACAGTTAGCATCTCTTACACACTACAGTTAGCATCTCTTACACACTACAGTTAGCATCTCTTACACACTACAGTTAGCATCCCTTACACACTACAGTTAGCATCTCTTACACACTACAGTTAGCATCCACTACAGTAAGCATCCCTTACACATTACAGTTAGCATCCCTTACACGCTACAGTTAGCATCTCTTACACACTACAGTTAGCATCTCTTACACACTACAGTTAGCATCTCTTACACACTACAGTTAGCATCTCTTACACACTACAGTTAGCATCTCTTACACACTACAGTTAGCATCTCTTACACACTACAGTTAGCATCTCTTACACACTACAGTTAGCATCTCTTACACACTACAGTTAGCATCCCTTACACACTACAGTTAGCATCTCTTACACACTACAGTTAGCATCCCTTACACACTACAGTTAGCATCTCTTACACACTACAGTTAGCATCCCTTACACACTACAGTTAGCATCTCTTACACATTACAGTTAGCATCCCTTACACACTACAGTTATCATCTCTTAAACACTACAGTTATCATCTCTTACACACTACAGTTAGCATCTCTTACACACTACAGTTAGCATCCCTTACACATTACAGTTAGCATCCCTTACACGCTACAGTTAGCATCTCTTACACACTACAGTTAGCATCTCTTACACACTACAGTTATCATCTCTTACACACTACAGTTAGCATCTCTTACACACTGCAGTTAGCATCTCTTACACACTACAGTTAGCATCTCTTACACACTACAGTTAGCATCTCTTACACACTACAGTTAGCATCTCTTACACACTACAGTTAGCATCCCTTACACACTACAGCTAGCATCCCTTACACACTACAGTTAGCATCTCTTACACACTACAGTTAGCATCTCTTACACACTACAGTTAGCATCCCTTACACATTACAGTTAGCATCCCTTACACGCTACAGTTAGCATCTCTTACACACTACAGTTAGCATCTCTTACACACTACAGTTAGCATCCCTTACACACTACAGTTAGCATCCCTTACACACTACAGTTAGCATCTCTTACACACTACAGTTAGCATCCCTTACACACTACAGTTAGCATCTCTTACACATTACAGTTAGCATCCCTTACACACTACAGTTATCATTTCTTAAACACTACAGTTATCATCTCTTACACACTACAGTTAGCATCTCTTACACACTACAGTTAGCATCCCTTACACATTACAGTTAGCATCCCTTACACGCTACAGTTAGCATCTCTTACACGCTACAGTTAGCATCTCTTACACACTACAGTTAGCATCTCTTACACACTACAGTTAGCATCTCTTACACACTACAGTTAGCATCTCTTACACACTACAGTTAGCATCTCTTACACACTACAGTTAGCATCTCTTACACACTACAGTTAGCATCTCTTACACACTACAGTTAGCATCCCTTACACACTACAGTTAGCATCCCTTACACACTACAGTTAGCATCTCTTACACACTACAGTTAGCATCTCTTACACACTACAGTAAGCATCCCTTACACATTACAGTTAGCATCCCTTACACGCTACAGTTAGCATCTCTTACACACTACAGTTAGCATCTCTTACACACTACAGTTAGCATCTCTTACACACTACAGTTAGCATCTCTTACACACTACAGTTAGCATCTCTTACACACTACAGTTAGCATCTCTTACACACTACAGTTAGCATCTCTTACACACTACAGTTAGCATCTCTTACACACTACAGTTAGCATCCCTTACACACTACAGTTAGCATCTCTTACACACTACAGTTAGCATCCCTTACACACTACAGTTAGCATCTCTTACACACTACAGTTAGCATCCCTTACACACTACAGTTAGCATCTCTTACACATTACAGTTAGCATCCCTTACACACTACAGTTATCATCTCTTAAACACTACAGTTATCATCTCTTACACACTACAGTTAGCATCTCTTACACACTACAGTTAGCATCCCTTACACATTACAGTTAGCATCCCTTACACGCTACAGTTAGCATCTCTTACACACTACAGTTAGCATCTCTTACACACTACAGTTATCATCTCTTACACACTACAGTTAGCATCTCTTACACACTGCAGTTAGCATCTCTTACACACTACAGTTAGCATCTCTTACACACTACAGTTAGCATCTCTTACACACTACAGTTAGCATCTCTTACACACTACAGTTAGCATCCCTTACACACTACAGTTAGCATCCCTTACACACTACAGTTAGCATCTCTTACACACTACAGTTAGCATCTCTTACACACTACAGTTAGCATCCCTTACACATTACAGTTAGCATCCCTTACACGCTACAGTTAGCATCTCTTACACACTACAGTTAGCATCTCTTACACACTACAGTTAGCATCCCTTACACACTACAGTTAGCATCCCTTACACACTACAGTTAGCATCTCTTACACACTACAGTTAGCATCTCTTACACACTACAGTTAGCATCCCTTACACATTACAGTTAGCATCCCTTACACGCTACAGTTAGCATCTCTTACACACTACAGTTAGCATCTCTTACACACTACAGTTAGCATCTCTTACACACTACAGTTAGCATCTCTTACACACTACAGTTAGCATCTCTTACACACTACAGTTAGCATCTCTTCCACACTACAGTTAGCATCTCTTACACACTACAGTTAGCATCTCTTACACACTACAGTTAGCATCCCTTACACACTACAGTTAGCATCCCTTACACACTACAGTTAGCATCTCTTACACACTACAGTTAGCATCTCTTACTCACTACAGTTAGCATCTCTTACACACTAGAGTTAGCATCCCTTACACACTACCGTTAGCATCCCTTACACACTACAGTTAGCATCTCTTACACACTACAGTTAGCATCTCTTACACACTACAGTTAGCATCTCTTACACACTACAGTTAGCATCTCTTACACACTACAGTTAGCATCCCTTGCACACTACAGTTAGCATCTCTTACACACTACAGTTAGCATCCCTTACACACTACAGTTAGCATCTCTTACACACTACAGTTAGCATCTCTTACACACTACAGTTAGCATCTCTTACACACTACAGTTAGCATCTCTTACACACTACAGCTAGCATCCCTTACACACTACAGTTAGCATCCCTTACACACTACAGTTAGCATCTCTTACACACTACAGTTAGCATCTCTTACACACTCCAGTTAGCATCTCTTACACACTACAGTTAGCATCTCTTACACACTACAGTTAGCATCCCTTACACACTACAGTTAGCATCTCTTACACACTACAGTTAGCATCTCTTACACACTACAGTTATCATCTCTTACACACTGCAGTTAGCATCTCTTACACACTACAGTTAGCATCTCTTACACACTACAGTTAGCATCTCTTACACACTACAGTTAGCATCTCTTACACACTACAGTTAGCATCTCTTACACACTACATTTAGCATCCCTTACACACTACAGTTAGCATCCCTTACACACTACAGTTAGCATCTCTTACACACTACAGTTAGCATCTCTTACACACTACAGTTAGCATCTCTTACACACTAGAGCTAGCATCCCTTACACACTACAGTTAGCATCCCTTACACACTACAGTTAGCATCTCTTACACACTACAGTTAGCATCTCTTACACACTACAGTTAGCATCTCTTACACACTACAGTTAGCATCCCTTACACACTACAGTTAGCATCCCTTACACACTACAGTTAGCATCTCTAACACACTACAGTTAGCATCTCTTACACACTACAGTTAGCATCTCTTACACACTACAGTTAGCATCTCTTACACACTAGAGATGGCATCCTCACGTACTAGATTAGGTATCCACACGCAACAGAGTTGCTATCCCCCCCCCCACTACAGAGTCAGTATCTCCACGCACTAAAGTGTTTCCATGTATAGCGGTGGGATGAGTCGCTACCATGAACTCTGACACAATACAAGTTATCACGGTTACAAGTGCTGTGTGACGCTTCCCTCTCTTTTTCTATTAAAAAAAATGGATACATCAACAGTGTGCTGATGTCTCCCAGTCATACTCTTTCACACAACACTGATTTATGATGTGTTGAAACCTGACAGCCTGAGTTAGGTGACTGCAATAGTGTCAGCTTGACCTGGGTGACTGCAATAGTGTCAGCCTGAGTTAGGTGCCTGCAATAGTGTCAGCCTGAGCTGGGTGACTGCAATAGTGTCAGCCTGAGTTAGGTGACTGCAATAGTGTCAGCTTGACCTGAATGACTGCAATAGTGTCAGCCTGGGCTGGGTGACTGCAATAGTGTCAGCCTGAGTTAGGTGACTGCAATAGTGTCAGCTTGACCTGGATGACTGCAATAGTGTCAGCCTGAGCTGGGTGACTGCAATAGTGTCAGCCTGAGTTAGGTGACTGCAATAGTGTCAGCTTGACCTGGATGACTGCAATAGTGTCAGCCTGAGTTAGGTGACTGCAATAGTGTCAGCTTGACCTGGATGACTGCAATAGTGTCAGCCTGAGTTAGGTGACTGCAATAGTGTCAGCTTGACCTGGATGACTGCAATAGTGTCAGCCTGAGCTGGGTGACTGCAATAGTGTCAGCTTGACCTGGATGACTGCAATAGTGTCAGCCTGAGCTGGGTGACTGCAATAGTGTCAGCTTGACCTGGGTGACTGCAGTAGTGTCAGCCTGACCTGGGTGACTGCAGTAGTGTCAGCCTGACCTGGGTGACTGCAGTAGTGTCAGCCTGACCTGGGTGACTGCAGTAGTGTCAGCCTGACCTGGGTGACTGCAGTAGTGTCAGCCTGACCTGGGTGACTGCAGTAGTGTCAGCCTGACCTGGGTGACTGCAGTAGTGTCAGCCTGACCTGGGTGACTGCAGTAGTGTCAGCCTGACCTGGGTGACTGCAGTAGTGTCAGCCTGACCTGGGTGACTGCAGTAGTGTCAGCCTGACCTGGATGACTGCAGTAGTGTCAGCCTGACCTGTGTGACTGCAGTAGTGTCAGCCTGACCTGGGTGACTGCAGTAGTGTCAGCTTGACCTGGGTGACTGCAGTAGTGTCAGCCTGACCTGGGTGACTGCAGTAGTGTCAGCCTGACCTGGGTGACTGCAGTAGTGTCAGCCTGACCTGGGTGACTGCAGTAGAGTCAGCCTGACCTGGGTGACTGCAGTAGTGTCAGCTTGACCTGGGTGACTGCTGTAGTGTCAGCCTGACCTGGGTGACTGCAGTAGTGTCAGCCTGACCTGGGTGACTGCAGTAGTGTCAGCCTGACCTGGGTGACTGCAGTAGTGTCAGCCTGACCTGGGTGACTGCAGTAGTGTCAGCCTGACCTGGGTGACTGCAGTAGTGTCAGCTTGACCTGGGTGACTGCAGTAGTGTCAGCTTGACCTGGGTGACTGCAGTAGTGTCAGCTTGACCTGGATGACTGTTGTAGTGTCAGCTTGACCTGGGTGACTGCTGTAGTGTCAGCTTGACCTGGGTGACTGCTGTAGTGTCAGCTTGACCTGGGTGACTGCTGTAGTGTCAGCCTGACCTGGGTGACTGCTGTAGTGTCAGCTTGACCTGGGTGACTGCTGTAGTGTCAGTCTGACCTGGGTGACTGCTGTAGTGTCAGTCTGACCTGGGTGACTGCTGTAGTGTGAGCTTGACCTGGGTGACTGCTGTAGTGTCAGTCTGACCTGGGTGACTGCTGTAGTGTCAGCCTGAGCTGGAAACTTCAGCAGAGCACAAGTTTGAAAAAACACGGAAATTTATTACCATTGTAACTTACTTAACAGTCAAAATGTTTAGTCACAGCTTCTTGGCCATTTATGTACTTGTGTAACCACTGGGCTTCCGTCCACAGGATGGCTACAGCGTGCATAATAACACTGGTATAATAACACTGGTATAATGAAGATGTCGTCAAGTATTCCATTACAGGTTCATCAGTGACGGGAGCTGCAAACGTTTCATTTCAACCGAGCTGCAGTTACTATTACCTGGAATTACCATATACATAGGTATATATATATATATATATATATATATATATATATATATATATATATATATATATATAAACACTGATCTCTGGCTGAAGGAGACTCGAACCTACGAACCTTAGGACAAGGTACGCAGTGCTTTACCAATCTACGCCTTGGATCAAACGTGTAGCGCATGCTACACGCCAAGGTATTGGTCCAGTGTGGGTAGATTGGTAAAGCACTGCGTACCTTGTCCTAAGGTTCGTAGGTTCGAGTCTCCTTCAGCCAGAGATCAGTGTTTGTGTATATTTCGCATGCTCTCGCGAATTCCTTGCATTGTTCAAATCTCTAGTAAGGCTGATGCATGCAGGGGATGAGATGAAAAGCTGTAAGCCTTCTCCCTGAAAGCTGGCTGCCTTGGATCAAACGTGTAGCGCATGCTACACGCCAAGGTATTGTCCAGTGTGGGTAGATTGGTAAAGCACTGCGTACCTTGTCCTAAGGTTCGTAGGTTCGAGTCTCCTTCAGCCAGAGATCAGTGTTTGTGTATATTTCGCATGCTCTCGCGAATTCCTTGCATTGTTCAAATCTCTAGTAAGGCTGATGCATGCAGGGGATGAGATGAAAAGCTGTAAGCCTTCTCCCTGAAAGCTGGCTGCCTTGGATCAAACGTGTAGCGCATGCTACACGCCAAGGTATTGGTCCAGTGTGGGTAGATTGGTAAAGCACTGCGTACCTTGTCCTAAGGTTCGTAGGTTCGAGTCTCCTTCAGCCAGAGATCAGTGTTTGTGTATATTTCGCATGCTCTCGCGAATTCCTTGCATTGTTCAAATCTCTAGTAAGGCTGATGCATGCAGGGGATGAGATGAAAAGCTGTAAGCCTTCTCCCTGAAAGCTGGCTGCCTTGGATCAAACGTGTAGCGCATGCTACACGCCAAGGTATTGTCCAGTGTGGGTAGATTGGTAAAGCACTGCGTACCTTGTCCTAAGGTTCGTAGGTTCGAGTCTCCTTCAGCCAGAGATCAGTGTTTGTGTATATTTCGCATGCTCTCGCGAATTCCTTGCATTGTTCAAATCTCTAGTAAGGCTGATGCATGCAGGGGATGAGATGAAAAGCTGTAAGCCTTCTCCCTGAAAGCTGGCTGCCTTGGATCAAACGTGTAGCGCATGCTACACGCCAAGGTATTGGTCCAGTGTGGGTAGATTGGTAAAGCACTGCGTACCTTGTCCTAAGGTTCGTAGGTTCGAGTCTCCTTCAGCCAGAGATCAGTGTTTGTGTATATTTCGCATGCTCTCGCGAATTCCTTGCATTGTTCAAATCTCTAGTAAGGCTGATGCATGCAGGGGATGAGATGAAAAGCTGTAAGCCTTCTCCCTGAAAGCTGGCTGCCTTGGATCAAACGTGTAGCGCATGCTACACGCCAAGGTATTGTCCAGTGTGGGTAGATTGGTAAAGCACTGCGTACCTTGTCCTAAGGTTCGTAGGTTCGAGTCTCCTTCAGCCAGAGATCAGTGTTTGTGTATATTTCGCATGCTCTCGCGAATTCCTTGCATTGTTCAAATCTCTAGTAAGGCTGATGCATGCAGGGGATGAGATGAAAAGCTGTAAGCCTTCTCCCTGAAAGCTGGCTGCCTTGGATCAAACGTGTAGCGCATGCTACACGCCAAGGTATTGTCCAGTGTGGGTAGATTGGTAAAGCACTGCGTACCTTGTCCTAAGGTTCGTAGGTTCGAGTCTCCTTCAGCCAGAGATCAGTGTTTGTGTATATTTCGCATGCTCTCGCGAATTCCTTGCATTGTTCAAATCTCTAGTAAGGCTGATGCATGCAGGGGATGAGATGAAAAGCTGTAAGCCTTCTCCCTGAAAGCTGGCTGCCTTGGATCAAACGTGTAGCGCATGCTACACGCCAAGGTATTGTCCAGTGTGGGTAGATTGGTAAAGCACTGCGTACCTTGTCCTAAGGTTCGTAGGTTCGAGTCTCCTTCAGCCAGAGATCAGTGTTTGTGTATATTTCGCATGCTCTCGCGAATTCCTTGCATTGTTCAAATCTCTAGTAAGGCTGATGCATGCAGGGGATGAGATGAAAAGCTGTAAGCCTTCTCCCTGAAAGCTGGCTGCCTTGGATCAAACGTGTAGCGCATGCTACACGCCAAGGTATTGTCCAGTGTGGGTAGATTGGTAAAGCACTGCGTACCTTGTCCTAAGGTTCGTAGGTTCGAGTCTCCTTCAGCCAGAGATCAGTGTTTGTGTATATTTCGCATGCTCTCGCGAATTCCTTGCATTGTTCAAATCTCTAGTAAGGCTGATGCATGCAGGGGATGAGATGAAAAGCTGTAAGCCTTCTCCCTGAAAGCTGGCTGCCTTGGATCAAACGTGTAGCGCATGCTACACGCCAAGGTATTGTCCAGTGTGGGTAGATTGGTAAAGCACTGCGTACCTTGTCCTAAGGTTCGTAGGTTCGAGTCTCCTTCAGCCAGAGATCAGTGTTTGTGTATATTTCGCATGCTCTCGCGAATTCCTTGCATTGTTCAAATCTCTAGTAAGGCTGATGCATGCAGGGGATGAGATGAAAAGCTGTAAGCCTTCTCCCTGAAAGCTGGCTGCCTTGGATCAAACGTGTAGCGCATGCTACACGCCAAGGTATTGGTCCAGTGTGGGTAGATTGGTAAAGCACTGCGTACCTTGTCCTAAGGTTCGTAGGTTCGAGTCTCCTTCAGCCAGAGATCAGTGTTTGTGTATATTTCGCATGCTCTCGCGAATTCCTTGCATTGTTCAAATCTCTAGTAAGGCTGATGCATGCAGGGGATGAGATGAAAAGCTGTAAGCCTTCTCCCTGAAAGCTGGCTGCCTTGGATCAAACGTGTAGCGCATGCTACACGCCAAGGTATTGTCCAGTGTGGGTAGATTGGTAAAGCACTGCGTACCTTGTCCTAAGGTTCGTAGGTTCGAGTCTCCTTCAGCCAGAGATCAGTGTTTGTGTATATTTCGCATGCTCTCGCGAATTCCTTGCATTGTTCAAATCTCTAGTAAGGCTGATGCATGCAGGGGATGAGATGAAAAGCTGTAAGCCTTCTCCCTGAAAGCTGGCTGCCTTGGATCAAACGTGTAGCGCATGCTACACGCCAAGGTATTGGTCCAGTGTGGGTAGATTGGTAAAGCACTGCGTACCTTGTCCTAAGGTTCGTAGGTTCGAGTCTCCTTCAGCCAGAGATCAGTGTTTGTGTATATTTCGCATGCTCTCGCGAATTCCTTGCATTGTTCAAATCTCTAGTAAGGCTGATGCATGCAGGGGATGAGATGAAAAGCTGTAAGCCTTCTCCCTGAAAGCTGGCTGCCTTGGATCAAACGTGTAGCGCATGCTACACGCCAAGGTATTGTCCAGTGTGGGTAGATTGGTAAAGCACTGCGTACCTTGTCCTAAGGTTCGTAGGTTCGAGTCTCCTTCAGCCAGAGATCAGTGTTTGTGTATATTTCGCATGCTCTCGCGAATTCCTTGCATTGTTCAAATCTCTAGTAAGGCTGATGCATGCAGGGGATGAGATGAAAAGCTGTAAGCCTTCTCCCTGAAAGCTGGCTGCCTTGGATCAAACGTGTAGCGCATGCTACACGCCAAGGTATTGTCCAGTGTGGGTAGATTGGTAAAGCACTGCGTACCTTGTCCTAAGGTTCGTAGGTTCGAGTCTCCTTCAGCCAGAGATCAGTGTTTGTGTATATTTCGCATGCTCTCGCGAATTCCTTGCATTGTTCAAATCTCTAGTAAGGCTGATGCATGCAGGGGATGAGATGAAAAGCTGTAAGCCTTCTCCCTGAAAGCTGGCTGCCTTGGATCAAACGTGTAGCGCATGCTACACGCCAAGGTATTGTCCAGTGTGGGTAGATTGGTAAAGCACTGCGTACCTTGTCCTAAGGTTCGTAGGTTCGAGTCTCCTTCAGCCAGAGATCAGTGTTTGTGTATATTTCGCATGCTCTCGCGAATTCCTTGCATTGTTCAAATCTCTAGTAAGGCTGATGCATGCAGGGGATGAGATGAAAAGCTGTAAGCCTTCTCCCTGAAAGCTGGCTGCCTTGGATCAAACGTGTAGCGCATGCTACACGCCAAGGTATTGTCCAGTGTGGGTAGATTGGTAAAGCACTGCGTACCTTGTCCTAAGGTTCGTAGGTTCGAGTCTCCTTCAGCCAGAGATCAGTGTTTGTGTATATTTCGCATGCTCTCGCGAATTCCTTGCATTGTTCAAATCTCTAGTAAGGCTGATGCATGCAGGGGATGAGATGAAAAGCTGTAAGCCTTCTCCCTGAAAGCTGGCTGCCTTGGATCAAACGTGTAGCGCATGCTACACGCCAAGGTATTGTCCAGTGTGGGTAGATTGGTAAAGCACTGCGTACCTTGTCCTAAGGTTCGTAGGTTCGAGTCTCCTTCAGCCAGAGATCAGTGTTTGTGTATATTTCGCATGCTCTCGCGAATTCCTTGCATTGTTCAAATCTCTAGTAAGGCTGATGCATGCAGGGGATGAGATGAAAAGCTGTAAGCCTTCTCCCTGAAAGCTGGCTGCCTTGGATCAAACGTGTAGCGCATGCTACACGCCAAGGTATTGGTCCAGTGTGGGTAGATTGGTAAAGCACTGCGTACCTTGTCCTAAGGTTCGTAGGTTCGAGTCTCCTTCAGCCAGAGATCAGTGTTTGTGTATATTTCGCATGCTCTCGCGAATTCCTTGCATTGTTCAAATCTCTAGTAAGGCTGATGCATGCAGGGGATGAGATGAAAAGCTGTAAGCCTTCTCCCTGAAAGCTGGCTGCCTTGGATCAAACGTGTAGCGCATGCTACACGCCAAGGTATTGTCCAGTGTGGGTAGATTGGTAAAGCACTGCGTACCTTGTCCTAAGGTTCGTAGGTTCGAGTCTCCTTCAGCCAGAGATCAGTGTTTGTGTATATTTCGCATGCTCTCGCGAATTCCTTGCATTGTTCAAATCTCTAGTAAGGCTGATGCATGCAGGGGATGAGATGAAAAGCTGTAAGCCTTCTCCCTGAAAGCTGGCTGCCTTGGATCAAACGTGTAGCGCATGCTACACGCCAAGGTATTGTCCAGTGTGGGTAGATTGGTAAAGCACTGCGTACCTTGTCCTAAGGTTCGTAGGTTCGAGTCTCCTTCAGCCAGAGATCAGTGTTTGTGTATATTTCGCATGCTCTCGCGAATTCCTTGCATTGTTCAAATCTCTAGTAAGGCTGATGCATGCAGGGGATGAGATGAAAAGCTGTAAGCCTTCTCCCTGAAAGCTGGCTGCCTTGGATCAAACGTGTAGCGCATGCTACACGCCAAGGTATTGTCCAGTGTGGGTAGATTGGTAAAGCACTGCGTACCTTGTCCTAAGGTTCGTAGGTTCGAGTCTCCTTCAGCCAGAGATCAGTGTTTGTGTATATTTCGCATGCTCTCGCGAATTCCTTGCATTGTTCAAATCTCTAGTAAGGCTGATGCATGCAGGGGATGAGATGAAAAGCTGTAAGCCTTCTCCCTGAAAGCTGGCTGCCTTGGATCAAACGTGTAGCGCATGCTACACGCCAAGGTATTGTCCAGTGTGGGTAGATTGGTAAAGCACTGCGTACCTTGTCCTAAGGTTCGTAGGTTCGAGTCTCCTTCAGCCAGAGATCAGTGTTTGTGTATATTTCGCATGCTCTCGCGAATTCCTTGCATTGTTCAAATCTCTAGTAAGGCTGATGCATGCAGGGGATGAGATGAAAAGCTGTAAGCCTTCTCCCTGAAAGCTGGCTGCCTTGGATCAAACGTGTAGCGCATGCTACACGCCAAGGTATTGTCCAGTGTGGGTAGATTGGTAAAGCACTGCGTACCTTGTCCTAAGGTTCGTAGGTTCGAGTCTCCTTCAGCCAGAGATCAGTGTTTGTGTATATTTCGCATGCTCTCGCGAATTCCTTGCATTGTTCAAATCTCTAGTAAGGCTGATGCATGCAGGGGATGAGATGAAAAGCTGTAAGCCTTCTCCCTGAAAGCTGGCTGCCTTGGATCAAACGTGTAGCGCATGCTACACGCCAAGGTATTGTCCAGTGTGGGTAGATTGGTAAAGCACTGCGTACCTTGTCCTAAGGTTCGTAGGTTCGAGTCTCCTTCAGCCAGAGATCAGTGTTTGTGTATATTTCGCATGCTCTCGCGAATTCCTTGCATTGTTCAAATCTCTAGTAAGGCTGATGCATGCAGGGGATGAGATGAAAAGCTGTAAGCCTTCTCCCTGAAAGCTGGCTGCCTTGGATCAAACGTGTAGCGCATGCTACACGCCAAGGTATTGTCCAGTGTGGGTAGATTGGTAAAGCACTGCGTACCTTGTCCTAAGGTTCGTAGGTTCGAGTCTCCTTCAGCCAGAGATCAGTGTTTGTGTATATTTCGCATGCTCTCGCGAATTCCTTGCATTGTTCAAATCTCTAGTAAGGCTGATGCATGCAGGGGATGAGATGAAAAGCTGTAAGCCTTCTCCCTGAAAGCTGGCTGCCTTGGATCAAACGTGTAGCGCATGCTACACGCCAAGGTATTGTCCAGTGTGGGTAGATTGGTAAAGCACTGCGTACCTTGTCCTAAGGTTCGTAGGTTCGAGTCTCCTTCAGCCAGAGATCAGTGTTTGTGTATATTTCGCATGCTCTCGCGAATTCCTTGCATTGTTCAAATCTCTAGTAAGGCTGATGCATGCAGGGGATGAGATGAAAAGCTGTAAGCCTTCTCCCTGAAAGCTGGCTGCCTTGGATCAAACGTGTAGCGCATGCTACACGCCAAGGTATTGTCCAGTGTGGGTAGATTGGTAAAGCACTGCGTACCTTGTCCTAAGGTTCGTAGGTTCGAGTCTCCTTCAGCCAGAGATCAGTGTTTGTGTATATTTCGCATGCTCTCGCGAATTCCTTGCATTGTTCAAATCTCTAGTAAGGCTGATGCATGCAGGGGATGAGATGAAAAGCTGTAAGCCTTCTCCCTGAAAGCTGGCTGCCTTGGATCAAACGTGTAGCGCATGCTACACGCCAAGGTATTGTCCAGTGTGGGTAGATTGGTAAAGCACTGCGTACCTTGTCCTAAGGTTCGTAGGTTCGAGTCTCCTTCAGCCAGAGATCAGTGTTTGTGTATATTTCGCATGCTCTCGCGAATTCCTTGCATTGTTCAAATCTCTAGTAAGGCTGATGCATGCAGGGGATGAGATGAAAAGCTGTAAGCCTTCTCCCTGAAAGCTGGCTGCCTTGGATCAAACGTGTAGCGCATGCTACACGCCAAGGTATTGTCCAGTGTGGGTAGATTGGTAAAGCACTGCGTACCTTGTCCTAAGGTTCGTAGGTTCGAGTCTCCTTCAGCCAGAGATCAGTGTTTGTGTATATTTCGCATGCTCTCGCGAATTCCTTGCATTGTTCAAATCTCTAGTAAGGCTGATGCATGCAGGGGATGAGATGAAAAGCTGTAAGCCTTCTCCCTGAAAGCTGGCTGCCTTGGATCAAACGTGTAGCGCATGCTACACGCCAAGGTATTGTCCAGTGTGGGTAGATTGGTAAAGCACTGCGTACCTTGTCCTAAGGTTCGTAGGTTCGAGTCTCCTTCAGCCAGAGATCAGTGTTTGTGTATATTTCGCATGCTCTCGCGAATTCCTTGCATTGTTCAAATCTCTAGTAAGGCTGATGCATGCAGGGGATGAGATGAAAAGCTGTAAGCCTTCTCCCTGAAAGCTGGCTGCCTTGGATCAAACGTGTAGCGCATGCTACACGCCAAGGTATTGTCCAGTGTGGGTAGATTGGTAAAGCACTGCGTACCTTGTCCTAAGGTTCGTAGGTTCGAGTCTCCTTCAGCCAGAGATCAGTGTTTGTGTATATTTCGCATGCTCTCGCGAATTCCTTGCATTGTTCAAATCTCTAGTAAGGCTGATGCATGCAGGGGATGAGATGAAAAGCTGTAAGCCTTCTCCCTGAAAGCTGGCTGCCTTGGATCAAACGTGTAGCGCATGCTACACGCCAAGGTATTGTCCAGTGTGGGTAGATTGGTAAAGCACTGCGTACCTTGTCCTAAGGTTCGTAGGTTCGAGTCTCCTTCAGCCAGAGATCAGTGTTTGTGTATATTTCGCATGCTCTCGCGAATTCCTTGCATTGTTCAAATCTCTAGTAAGGCTGATGCATGCAGGGGATGAGATGAAAAGCTGTAAGCCTTCTCCCTGAAAGCTGGCTGCCTTGGATCAAACGTGTAGCGCATGCTACACGCCAAGGTATTGGTCCAGTGTGGGTAGATTGGTAAAGCACTGCGTACCTTGTCCTAAGGTTCGTAGGTTCGAGTCTCCTTCAGCCAGAGATCAGTGTTTGTGTATATTTCGCATGCTCTCGCGAATTCCTTGCATTGTTCAAATCTCTAGTAAGGCTGATGCATGCAGGGGATGAGATGAAA
>NC_091322.1:1703758-1728758 GCF_038502225.1 Cherax quadricarinatus | reverse complement strand
ATCATTATATCATCAGCAAAACTAATCACATAATTATGGGGCTGACTAGGCATAGCATTAAGTAATGCATTAATTAGAATATTGAACAGTGTGGGACTGAGCACACCTCCCTGTGGGGTTCCTAATTCAAAGTCTTTAGTTACACTTCTATGTCCCTGGAACAACACAGACGATTTTCTGTTGGACAGGTAGCCTTTAATCCAGCGGAGAAGCCATCCTCCAACATCCATTCTGGCAAGTTCACTAAGTATTACATGTTGGTTGGCTACATCGAAAGCGGATTTAAGGTCAAGGAAGGTAGTGTAGGAGCTGTCAGTGTGCAGGGTGAGAAAGGTGGCTATGCAATGATGCACGCTCCTTCCATGCATGAAACCATGTAACCGGGGAGACAAAAATTGTTTGATTCTGTACATGAGACGATTAAGAATCATTCTCTCAAATGTTTTACACAAGCAGCTAGTAAGAGATATTGGGCGAAATGCATTTTGTTGATTGGGCTTAGGAATTGGAATGATGAGGCTGTTGGTCCAAGATTGAGGGAGCTCCCCAGTTACATAGCTCATGTTATATAATTCAAGTAATGGATTACCTGGTACTCGACACAGCAATCTGAGTATGTTGTAAGTAATACCATCCTCACCAGGCGACGTGGAGTTGCCCTTAGTTAGCGCTGCATCAAGTTCATAATTAGTGAAAGGAATGTTGCAATCATCTGCCTTACTGAGCATAAAGCAAACAAGTCTCTCCCTTGCATCATATTTGTCATTTAATTTTGCCTGTGTGGTACTGGGAAGATTGTCATAGCTAGATGTAGCAGCCCAAGCACTGACTAACTCATTCGCCCTATGAAAGGGATGAGGGTGCGCGATCTGCCCAGTTCGGTTACCCTTAATTCTATTTATGTCCCTCCATGCCCGGCTAAGTGGGGTGTGAGCATTAAGACCGTTGACAAATTTTTCCCAGTCGGTTTGCCGCAGCTCTGTCATACGCTCTCTGGCAGTTTGGAAGAGCCTCAGCATTCCAGGGGTACGATGTTTTCAATAGGCTAGGCCTAGTCTGCGAGCAGTACGTTTCAGTGTACGAAGTTTAGAATCATTGTAATAAGTATGGTTTTTGAAGGAGGTATGATTATTATGGAAGTTTGTTGGGTTTAGAGTACCAAGAGGTTGCAGTGGCGGCTCTAAGTAGTTCTGAATACTGCTCACAAGATCATTGTTAAAGGTCTCTACAGAGGAACACTCATAGGAATTATACCAGTCAGTCACATGTGCAACAAAGTCATCATGCTGATCTGTGGGAACATTAAAACGTTTCCGTTTGAATATCCCACCAGGAAGGATAGTATTACCAATATCTAGAGAGGTTAGCCTAGGGAAATGATCAGACGCTATATCTGTTACAATGGAAGACTCACAGCTGGCAGAAGTAATGTTGAAGCCCAAGCACAGATCAAGGATGCCTCCATAGATATGTGTGGGTTCAAGGTCACCTACAATTTGGACATTATCATGACTGTTTAAGAGTGGCAACAGTTGATTGCCATTACGATTACCAAACTGTGAGTTTCCAATGCTTTTGTGTCTCGCATTGTAATCGCCAATAATAAGAGTAGGCTCAGAATGAGCACAAGTTGGGCCGCATGGTGAGCGAAAATCACATGACGCTCTAACCTACAGGACCACTCAGTCCTACAAGAATAACGCACCCAGCAGAGATGGGGTTTTTACCTTGATCCGAGGGCATGCGGTGGTATGGGTGCCTCCGAATTAATTTCATTCTACTCCGCGTTTGGTGTACTAGCCTCCACAAACAGTATATATATTACTGTCTGTAACCACGAACGAGTGGTATTGAATTAATTACAACACTGCGACTTGCCGAGGGCGGGCAGTAGAATGAAATTAGCTCAGAGGCACCCATACCACTGTATGTCCTTGGATCACGGTATGTGTGTATATATATATATATATATATATATATATATATATATATATATATATATATATATATATATATATATATATATATATATATATATATATATATATATATATATATATACATATAATGTGTGTGTGTGTGTGTGTGTGTGTGTGTAAATACATACCGGCACTTGCCTAGCCAAAACCATCGTGACCCCCAGGAAGCAAACTCTGTTTCATTTGTACTAAGCAACATTCACTCTACATAGATTAATCTGAACAACAAACTCTTACAAAGCAGAGTCAGAAAAACAAGCTGCCAATGTAATGATATGTGTGTAAAAACAGGTGTGCGAGATAACATCTGGTGGGATATATCACCTGTCCTTCCCCGACATGAGTATGTGTGTGTGTGTATGTACTCGCCTAATTGTGGTTACAGGGGTCGGTCGAGCCCCATCTCCCGGCCCCGCCTCTTCACTGGTCGCTACCAGTCTTCGCTGGACCATTCACAAGTCACACTGTGACGTGTGAATGGTCCAAGACGGACCGAAACGTCGTCAAATGCTTTTCTCTCTCTTATGCGCGGGTTATTTGCGTATTAATTCAAACTGTCTGTCCTAATCTGCCCCATCAATTCATATTAAGATTTTTATATGTTGTAATCACGTCTCCTCTTGTCCTTCTCTCTTCCAAGGTCATCAGGTTCATTTTCTTCAACCTCTCTTCAGAGTGCAGTTATCCAGGCGAGTACAAATAGGAAGGGCGTCTGTCTCGCGTTCAGCAGACACGGAGGATCAAGCCTCCACCACGTCTTGCGCTGAATGATCCAGATGGGTTTAGCGCAAATTCTAGTTGCTACCCTCTGCACCTTTTCGAACTGCTTCGCCGACTTGACCAGGTGTGGACTGCATGCTGGGTCCATGTATTGTTGTGATAATAATAATAATAATAATAATAATAATAATAATAATAATAATAATAATAATAATAATAATAATAATAATAATAATAATAATAATGTTACTGCTACTACTTATAACAGTGTTCACTCTTCTGTATGAATGTTAAAAGTGTAAAAACCTGAAACGTTTGAGATTAAAGTGTTCAGTCCTTGTATATAATAAATAACCTGCCATCAATATAATATAATTATACAACAATGGGTCATCTAAATAATTGTGACCCCTGTCAGGAAGCACTTTGTCCTATTTACTGACGAAAAAAAAAATCATAAGATTTATTCTAAGGTCGTCGTAAATATTAAGTAAGACCCGGGTCAGGACTCTGTCCTGAAGAATATTAAACTAATATTATAGCAGTTAATCTACCAACAGGTCGTTGAAATATTAAGATCCGTGTCAGGACGAATGTTATAACAAGAGTATTATAGCATATTCAATATGTAGCGATTCATAATATGATCAAGACCTGTCAGGAAACACTTGTAAACAGCATTAACCTTTAATGGCTGATGCATCATGTGAACTGGATGGCACGTTGCATGGGTTAAGAATGTGTAAACACATTACGTTGGATTCTGTGCATTTGATGGAAAATACATCTTCTGGTCAGCTGTAAATGTTTAGTGTTTATGTGTTTTCCTCGAGGGAAACAATCTCTTGATGTTAACATGTTTAAGTTATCATGTGCCAGTTTTATTACTCAAACTTGTTTCTGTGAAATAATTGGAGAGTGTCTCTGCTGATCAGAAATGAGTCACGGTGTTTTACTTTATTTGGTTATTCTAAGTTAAACAAACTTAATGTTCTTTCATGTGCCAAATAACATCTGTGTGCCCTCAAGATCATTGTTAAAAATGTGTAAGTTATTACCTGGAGTTTACCTGGAGAGAGTTTCGGGGGTCAACGCCCCCGCGGCCCGGTCTGTGACCAGGCCTCCTGGTGGATCAGCGCCTGATCAACCAGGCTGTTGCTGCTGGCTGCACGCAAACCAACGTACGAGCCACAGCCCGGCTGATCAGGAACTGACTTTAGGTGCTTGTCCAGTGCCAGCTTGAAGACTGCCAGGGGTCTGTTGGTAATCCCCCTTATGTGTGCTGGGAGGCAGTTGAACAGTCTCGGGCCCCTGACACTTATTGTATGGTCTCTTAACGTGCTAGTGACACCCCTGCTTTTCATTAGGGGGATGGTTACATAAACCTTACTTTCTTCCTTCAAAGGTGGTCAATCTTGGAGAAAAATTTGGATTGATATTTGCCTGTCTAGATCCCAATTTGCTTTCTTTGGAAAAATGTTGAAATTTTTAAATAATGCGACAATTTTTATGTCCTCGAAAAGGTTGGAAGGAAAGGGTAAGGGAGGTTGACTTGACTTGAGGTTTTGTGGGCTAGGGGCTTGGACTTCCAGCAGGCGTGCATGAGCGTGTTCGATAGGAGTGAATGGAGACGAATGGTATTTGGGACCTGACGATCTGTTGGAGTGTGAGCAGGGTAATATTTAGTGAAGGGATTCAGGGAAACCGGTTATTTTCATATAGCCGGACTTGAGTCCTGGAAATGGGAAGTACAATGCCTGCACTCTAAAGGAGGGGTTCAGGATATTAGCAGTTTGGAAGGATATGTTGTGTATCTTTATACGTATATGCTTCTAGACTGTTGTATTCTGAGAACCTCTGCAAAAACAGTGATTATGTATGAGTGAGGTGAAAGTGTTGAATAATGAAAGTATTTTCTTTTTGAGGATTTTCTTTCTTTTTGGGTCACCCTGCCTCGGTGGGAGACGGACGATTTGTTAATATACATATATATATATATATATATATATATATATATATATATATATATATATATATATATATATATATATATATATATATATATATATATATATATATATTGTATTCCAACTATATGAAGTAACTGTAAAATATGAAATCACTAATATTTCTTTCTAGTGATGTAACAATGCCCAGTGGGGTTTAACAAAGACCCATTGTGACATTTGTAATCCGTTTTTTTGCGCTGCCGCTCACAGGATGAGCTGCGGGTGCACAACAATAAACTAGCGGCTCAGGCGGCACAACTAAAATACCTATTGAAAACGGTGCGTCAGGATCCGGTGATTTGTTTGGTTTTCATCATGAAATTCTCCAGTAACTGTAAACAGGACTACCTCTTATAGCAAGTGTGTCAAGATGACTCATGAAATCGTAATGACACGATTGCAAACAAACCATACCACGGGAGGGGATAGAACCCGCGGTCAGAGAGTCTCAAAACTCCAGACCGTCACGTTATCCACTAGACCAGCTAGCCATATTTGTGGTCACAGTGGTGGCTATGCTAACCTTCCTATGGTGTAGAAATATACCTAGTTGGACGAATCTTATTGTGGCTAGCTGGTCCAGTGACTAACGCGACGGTCTGGAGTTTTGAGACTCTCTGATCGCGGGTTCTATCCCCGCCCGTGGTATGGTAAGTGTGTCAAGTGCGTGTCTATTTACGTGGATGCGTGTACTCTGGATTTAATGTGAATGTTGTTATCACGAATTCTACCTTTCTTCATCACTTGTATCCATGGGCATCATTTATAGAAAACTAAACGAATTTTAATCGTTGTGCGACATAACTTTCTACTGAAGTTAAATATTAGCACTGAGGATGTGAAGCGAATCAGAGGAGACATTCACTAGTTATCACATGGAAACCAGCATCATAATTTCTTTAGTAAAAATGGCAAATTAGGACATAAACAGCCCAAAACTAATTCAGACCTTCACTACGAAACACCAGCTTTAAAGATAAACTGATGAGGCATTCTCATTTCAAAAACATCGTCATCCTAAAATACACCAGTACATTAAGCTTGAAGCCGCTGAGAAGCTGCAGTATAAAGTTATCAGTTTTAAGTGTTAAAGTCAGTCGTATGAGGCACGCACAAATTATCGCACGAAAAAGCAATATTTCAGTTTTACCAATTAGGCAAAATAGGACCTATACAGGCCAAAATGAATTGAAACCTTTCTATAAGTAAGACTGACCTTAGTTTAAGGAATAAGTAAGTTAATAAATAAATATGAAAGTAAAATAAAGAGATAATTCTTATTTAGACTGTGTACACAACATTCAATAGTTTTACATTGGACACAGATGTTACGGGCACATAAGAGTAAAGGGAGCTTACACCTGTCAGTTGTTCCACGAACAATTACCTAGTATACGTTGGCTAAGTTCAACTACGTTGAAAATTTGATGCCGATCGGATAAAGCATTTTGAAGTTACAAACGAAAGCCTTGGAGGGAGTTAAGGTCGAGATCACTGTAACAATTTAATAAAAAAAATCTATAATTTTGACAAATTCAATACAAAAATTCGTCCAATTATGATTCACTACCGCTGAAGTGGTATTATTATTAGTAGTACCAGTAGTATAAGTATTTAATAAGATTGGCATTTTTAAATTTACATAGGTCAGATTTGCTGATGACACCAAAATAGGCCGTCCAATTCATTCTATTGAGGGCATTAGTGCACTCCGGGATGATTTGAATAGACTGATGCAATGGTCGGAGAAGTGGCAGATGCAGTTTAATATAGACAAATGCAAAGTTCTAAGTGTTGGACAGGACAATAACCATGCCACTTATAAACTGAATAGTGTAGATCTTAATACTACTAATTGCGAAAAGGATTTAGGAGTTCTGATTAGCAGTAATCTAAAACTAAGACAACAGTGCATAAGTGTTTGCAATAAAGCTAACAGAATCTTTGACTTCATATCAAGAAGTATAAATAATAGAAGTCCTCAGGTTGTTCTTCAACTCTTTATATCCTTGGTTAGGCCTCATTTAGACTATGCTGCACAGTTCTGGTCACCATATTACAGAATGGATATAAATGCTCTGGAAAACGTACAAAGGAGGATGACAAAGTTGATCCCATGTATCAGAAATCTTCCCTATGAGGATAGACTGAGGGCCCTGAATCTGCACTCTCTCGAAAGGCGTAGAATTAGGGGGGGATATGATTGAGGTGTATAAATGGAAAACAGGAATAAATAAAATGGATGTAACTGGTGTGCTGAAAATATCCAGCCAAGACAGGACTCGCAGCAATGGTTTCAAGTTGGAAAAGTTCAGATTCAGGAAGGACATAGGAAAAACCTGTTTTGATAATAGAGCTGTGGATGCGTGGAACAAACTCCTGAGTACCGTCATAGAAGCTAAGACCTTGTGTAGTTTTAAAAATAGGGTGGATAAATACATGAGTGGGTGTGAGTGGGTGTGAGTTAGACCTGACTAGCTTGGGCTACTAGGTCTGGTGCCGTGCTCCTTACTTAAGTGGAAGTGACCTGACTAGGTGGTCATTGTTTTAGGCCGGGGGGTGGCATGGACCTGCTTCGCATGGGTCAGTAGGCCTGTTGCAGTGTTTCTTCTTTCTTATGTTCTTACGTTTCCATAAAGCCATCAACACTAAACACTTGAAGCCTTGCAGAAAATTTTCTTCAGTACTTGCCCTAAATCTAACGATTCCATGTTTTTTTTTAAACCTTTATTAAAATTTTAAATTTGCACCTAAGCCATCCTTCTTATGGAATACATCAGTGTTAATATTTTGAAGCCGGTAAGATGAGGTGTTCTGAAGTCACTTAATGGAAATCAGTATCACTCTTTATTAGGTATCCACGAAGGACGAACCCTCCAGCGGTTACTGCAACCTTTTATTCATTGTCAACTTTTTATTTTTATTTCTCTCATATTATGAGAAGGTCTCATCGGATCGGCTTCAAATTTTCAATTCTGGTGTGCGGAAACTAGGGCAAGATTTTTGGAACAATTGGCATATGCAGGAGGTGCCCTATAATCAGAGTTATTGAACATATCCCCAGCATCCAGGAATGGCTTCGATAACCTGCAGTTCCTCTACGGCGTGGCTTCAAACGTTAAAAAAAGATGCTTTCTTATAACGGTGAAGAGTGAAACTCCGGTGAGTGGGCAGGTGCAGTTCTGACTTTTCTAAGTGCATGGACTTGTTGTCAATTACTTTCTTAAAGTCTAGTGGAGTTAGGGTTAAGTCAGAAATTTGGTAGGCATTGACAGGGTTTTGAGGCTCATTCATGAAAAAATTATTTGGATTGTCTATCTTGAGACTGATAAGTGGCTCGCTGAACAAAGAGTCATATTGAAATTTCAGTATCTCACTCATTTCTTTGTTGTCATCTGTGTAGGATCCGTCTTGTCTGAGCAAGGGCCCTATACCAGATGTGGTTTTTGCCTTGTTTTTGGAATATGAAAAGAAATATTTCTAATTTCTTCCAGTTTCACTAATCGCTTTTAGCTCCTCTTGTCTCTCCTGGATCCTGTATGAGTCCTTTAACTTAAGCTCGGTATTTTCCGATTCCATGGTTAGCGCTTCCTTCCATGTTTCAGATAATCTAGCATTCTTGAGGAGCTCAATGATTCTTCGCCTTCATGATTCACGAAATCGTAATGACACAATTGCAAACAAACCATACCACAGGCGGAGATAGAACCCGCGATCAAAGAGTCTCAAAACTCCAGACCGTCGCGTTAGCCACTGGACCAGTGGCTGGTCCAGTGGCTAACGCGACGGTCTGGAGTTTTGAGACTCGGATCGCGGGTTCTACACCCACCCGTGGTATGGTTTGTTCTTCGCCTTCTCCTGTAGAGGGAGCGTCTCTCTCTCTCTCTCTCTCTCTCTACAGTTTACTTCTTCTCTTCTTTTTCTTATCTTTTGATTACCGCCCTCAGGATAGGTATGGGGTGCATAATAAAGATATTAAACTTGGGTGGGTAGGTATAGGAACACTACTCTCTCTCACGCTCTATGTTCATTATCTTAAGTACGAATTCTGCAAGAAACCAGGCAGGCACTGATTTATTAAACTTATTCTCACTTTCAGTACATAATGTTATGCTGACAGTTGTACTGAAATAAAATATTTTTATGTACAATCTGATTCTGTTTTGGGGTGCTACTAGGCTATTCTATCAAGAGAGGTTACTTGATGCTGGGAAATGGGATCTTGATTCGAGGAACTGGACTTTTTTTCGTTGGACAGAATCAGACTATCTCCCATTCCCCAGTCGTTATATGACGCCTAGGGGTTTAGCGCTTTCCCCTAAATATTAAAATAATAATAATGCCAACAACAACGATAACATTTACTTGAATAAACATTCGATCTCGTTATCATTCATATATATTGGCAAACTGGAAAATAAAAACATCAACATATATTTCAGGGATAAGACACGTTTTGGAATCTTATTACTGAGATATTGGTAATAAAGATATCTAAATATTGCGCATGTGTCTTATTCACGCACTTGTTGTTACTGTATTCCATTATGTTTTTCAGGGGTTGAAATGACATCGTCAACCAAAAAATGCAATTATGATGAGAATTACATCCGGTACGGCTTCGCGTCCAACATTAAAGCAGGGCGTCCATAAACACTGTGCAACATATTGTTAGATTCTATCTGAGGGTTCTTTGACGCCAAGTTTCATCAAGCGCCATCTGAGGCGTTTTTATCCCAACCTAAAAGATGACAATTTTGACTTCCTCAAACGTATGGAAGCCGGTGTAAAGCGAGCTTGTCCTGATGTATGTGGTTAGTTACATGAACAGTCTCATGCAGGGCTTCTCGTCTCATATGAGGTACCACTGAGGATTGCACGGGAAAAGAAACTACGCATAATTAATGAGGTTCCTTTTTCTTCCCTACTGCAAAGATATTATTCGTGACATGACTGGAGAGAGTGCTGCAAATAAAATACTGTATATTTTATGAAGCAACACAGTTCAACGGAGAATTTTAGAGATGGCGGATATCACACACGTTGTTAGGATCGATAAAACACCTACTTGGAAGTTGTCGACACAGCCTGATGAATCAACAGACGTGTGTAACTGTACTCACCTAGTTGTACTCACCTAGTTGAGGTTGCGGGGGTCGAGTCCGAGCTCCTGGCCCCGCCTCTTCACTGATCGCTACTAGGTCACTCTCCCTGAGCCGTGAGCTTTATCATACCTCTGCTTAAAGCTATGTATGGATCCTGCCTCCACTACATCGCTTCCCAAACTATTCCACTTACTGACTACTCTGTGGCTGAAGAAATACTTCCTAACATCCCTGTGATTCATCTGTGTCTTCAGCTTCCAACTGTGTCCCCTTGTTACTGTGTCCAGTTATTAGTATTCTCAAGGTAGATAAAGGACTGAGGCGTCAAGGAAGAATGCCAGTTATGTCACTCATTACAGGCTTCCACAAGACAAGATATTTTAAAAGATACCTCCAAATTCTTCGAGGCTGAGGGACTGTCATGGAAGAATGTGTACATGCACGACTGACTGCGCATCAACTAGGATCGCCATTCGCTCAGAATTTGTAGGCCGAATGAGAGGTGAACCCTAATATAACATACACTGCATGATTCATCGATAAACTTTGGCATCAAAGACACTGCCACATGAGTTTAGAGAGGTCATTTGTGATGTAATCAAAATGGTAAACACAAGTCCAGGACTGTGAAGTCAACTTTTTCGTCTGTTGTGCAAAGATTTTGATACTGAACATGAGGCAGTACTTTTCTATACTTAGGTGCTGTGACTCTCACGAGAGAATATAGTGACTCACGAGAGAATATAGTGACTCACGAGAGAATATAGTGACTCACGAGAGAATATAGTGACTCACGAGAGAATATAGTGACTCACGAGAGAATATAGTGACTCACGAGAGAATATAGTGACTCACGAGAGAATATAGTGACTCACGAGAGAATATAGTGACTCACGAGAAAATATAGTGATTCACGAGAGAATATAGTGACTCACGAGAGAATATAGTGACTCACGAGAGAAAATAGTGACTCACGAGAGAATATGGTGACTCACAAGACAATATATTGTGTCTTACTATCTCATGATGGCAAGACACAATATTAAGTTTTCTACAAAAATCTTTCTGATAAGCAACCTGGAGTTTACCTGGAGAGAGTTCCGGGGGTCAACGCCCCCGCGGCCCGGTCTGTGACCAGGCCTCCTGGTGGATCAGAGCCTGATCAACCAGGCTGTTGCTGCTGGCTGCACGCAAACCAACGTACGAGCCACAGCCCGGCTGATCAGGAACTGACTTTAGGTGCTTGTCCAGTGCCAGCTTGAAGACTGCCAGGGGTCTGTTGGTAATCCCCCTTATGTATGCTGGGAGGCAGTTGAACAGTCTCGGGCCCCTGACACTTATTCTATGGTCTCTTAACGTGCTAGTGACACCCCTGCTTTTCATTGGGGGGATGATGCATCGTCTGCCAAGTCTTTTGCTTTCGTAGTGAGTGATTTTCGTGTGCAAGTTCGGTACTAGTCCCGCTAGGATTTTCCAGGTGTATATAATCATGTATCTCTCCCTCCTCCGTTCCAGGGAATACAGGTTTAGGAACCTCAAGCGCTCCCAGTAATTGAGGTGTTTTATCTCCGTTATGCGCGCCGTGAAAGTTCTCTGTACATTTTCTAGGTCGGCAATTTCACCTGCCTTGAAAGGTGCTGTTAGTGTGCAGCAATATTCCAGCCTAGATAGAACAAGTGACCTGAAGAGTGTCATCATGGGATTGGCCTCCCTAGTTTTGAAGGTTCTCATTATCCATCCTGTCATTTTTCTAGCAGATGCGATTGATACAATGTTATGGTCCTTGAATGTGAGATCCTCCGACATAATCACTCCCAGGTCTTTGACGTTGGTGTTTCGCTCTATTTTGTGGCCAGAATTTGTTTTGTACTCTGATGAAGATTTAATTTCCTCATGTTTACCATATCTGAGTAATTGAAATTTCTCATCGTTGAACTTCATATTGTTTTCTGCAGCCCACTGAAAGATTTGGTTGATGTCCGCCTGGAGCCTTGCAGTGTCTGCAATGGAAGACACTGTCATGCAGATTCGGGTGTCATCTGCAAAGGAAGACACGGTGCTGTGGCTGACATCCTTGTCTATGTCGGATATGAGGATGAGGAACAAGATGGGAGCGAGTACTGTGCCTTGTGGAACAGAGCTTTTCACCGTAGCTGCCTCGGACTTTACTCTGTTGACGACTACTCTCTGTGTTCTGTTAGTGAGGAAATTATAGATCCATCGACCGACTTTTCCTGTTATTCCTTTAGCACGCATTTTGTGCGCTATTACGCCATGGTCACACTTGTCGAAGGCTTTTGCAAAGTCTGTATATATTACATCTGCATTCTTTTTGTCTTCTAGTGCATTTAGGACCTTGTCGTAGTGATCCAATAGTTGAGACAGACAGGAGCGACCTGTTCTAAACCCATGTTGCCCTGGATTGTGTAACTGATGGGTTTCTAGATGGGTGGTGATCTTGCTTCTTAGGACCCTTTCAAAGATTTTTATGATATGGGATGTTAGTGCTATTGGTCTGTAGTTCTTTGCTGTTGCTTTACTGCCCCCTTTGTGGAGTGGGGCTATGTCTGTTGTTTTTAGTAACTGTGGGACGACCCCCGTGTCCATGCTCCCTCTCCATAGGATGGAAAAGGCTCGTGATAAGGGCTTCTTGCAGTTCTTGATGAACACGGAGTTCCATGAGTCTGGCCCTGGGGCAGAGTGCATGGGCATGTCATTTATCGCCTGTTCGAAGTCATTTGGCGTCAGGATAACATCGGATAGGCTTGTGTTAATCAAATTTTGTGGCTCTCTCATAAAAAATTCATTTTGATCTTCGACTCTCAGTCTGGTTAGCGGCTTGCTAAAAACTGAGTCATATTGGGACTTGAGTAGCTCACTCATTTCCTTGCTGTCATCTGTGTAGGACCCATCTTGTTTAAGTAGGGGCCCAATACTGGACGTTGTTCTCGATTTTGATTTGGCATAGGAGAAGAAATATTTTGGGTTTCTTTCGATTTCATTTATGGCTTTTAGTTCTTCCCGCGATTCCTGACTCCTAAAGGATTCTTTTAGCTTAAGTTCGAAGCTTGCTATTTCTCTGACCAGTGTCTCCCTACGCATTTCAGATATATTGACCTCTTTTAGCCGCTCTGTTATTCTTTTCCGTCGCCTGTAAAGGGAGCGCCTGTCTCTCTATTTTACATCCTCTCCTCCTTTTTCTTAGAGGAATAAGCCTTGTGCATACATCGAGTGCCACCGAGTTAATCTGTTCTAGGCATAAGTTGGGGTCTGTGTTGCTTAGTATATCTTCCCAGCTTATATCGGTTAGGACTTGGTTTACTTGGTCCCACTTTATGCTTTTGTTATTGAAGTTGAATTTGGTGAATGCTCCCTCGTGACTAATCTCATTATGTCGGTCTGGGGCTCCGCGCATACATGACTGAACCTCAATTATGTTGTGATCTGAGTATATTGTTTTTGATATGGTGACATTTCTTATCAGATCATCATTGTTAGTGAAGATGAGGTCTAGTGTATTCTCCAGTCTAGTAGGCTCTATTATTTGCTGGTTTAAATTGAATTTTGTGCAGAGATTTAAAAGCTCGTGTGAGTGTGAGTTTTCATCAGAGCTGCCTCCTGGTGTTATTACTGCAACAATATTATTTGCTATATTCCTCCATTTTAGGTGCCTTAAGTTGAAATCCCCCAGGAGCAAGATGTTGGGTGCAGGAGCTGGAAGATTTTCCAGACAGTGGTCAATTTTTAACAGCTGTTCCTGGAATTGCTGGGATGTTGCATCCGGAGGCTTGTAGACTACCACAATGACTAGGTTTTGGTTCTCGACCTTTACTGCTAAAACTTCCACTACATCATTTGAGGCATTTAGCAGTTCTGTGCAAACAAGTGAGTCTGCAATGTACAGGCCAACCCCCCCCCCTTTTGCCTGTTCACTCTGTCACATCTGTATAGGTTGTAACCTGGGATCCATATTTCGTTGTCCAAGTGATCCTTTATGTGGGTCTCAGTGAAAGCCGCGAACATTGCCTTTGCCTCTACAAGCAGTCCACGGATGAAAGGTATTTTGTTGTTTGTTGCTGGCTTTAGACCCTGTATATTTGCCAAGAAGAATGTTATCGGACTGGTGGTATTGTTGGTACTGGGGGGGGGGATTTTTTTCCGGCATTAGTATCTGTATCTGTTGGTTTGGAGTGGAGGCCATCGACTGTGGTTCCACTCCAGGAATGACTGGATTTGGTGTACGATTTCTGCCATTTCCTGCCAGTTTTTTTTCCTTCCTGGCACTAAAAAACCTCTCCCTCTTGAGTGGCTGTGGCTACCCAGGTTTTCCCATGGCCTGGATGCTTTGTATCTTTTTGTCCCCTTTAGATGGTATGCCTGGCAATTTAAGTTATAGCACAGTCTTTCCTGTACTGAAGAGGTACACAGTTCAGGGTGAAAAAGCTTACAGGAAGGGAGTTTGCATTTTCCTGTTGTCATATGGGCATGGCATTTTCTAGGGTGGTCATAGTTGCACGTCCCATCTGTTTTTCCAGATTTCCCATGCCAGCAGATACCAAGTGCATAGTATGTGCACAGGCTTGGTTTCCGTTTGCCTTGGGTTTCTGTGACTGTATTCCCTGTTGGTGCATGTTTCCCTGTCTTACTTCTATCCTCCCTAGCACCAACAATGGAGCTCCCACCAGTTGTTTTTGGTAATATATCCTCACTATTGCTAGTGGAGTCCTCTTGTTTGCTATTTCCTGCAGTATTTCTAGTTTGCAATATTGGTTTTATCTTATTTTTAACTACACTTGTTTCCCTACTATGGCTCCTGTCCCCTATGAGGTCATTTATATGTATTCCTTCCTGCGTATAATTCCCGACTACCTGGACAAAATCTCCAGCTTCACCATTACTGTCTCCCAGGACAGCATCTCCAGCTTCACCATTACTGTCTCCCAGGATGGCATCTCCAGCTTCACCATTACTGTCTCCCAGGACAGCACTATCAGCCCCACATTTACTGACTACCAGGACATCATCTCCAGCCTTACAGTTTGTGACTACATGGCCAGTATCAAGGGCAGTACCATTCAGCCCAGACTTTTTATGTTCCCATCTGTTGTAGAAAGCTTCCAGGTTTTCTATGAAAGCAGCTTTGATGTTGACCTCTTTTAATACCCTTGTGATTTTAGTCCACAGATTTATCTCATTTGGGCATACCCAAAAACACTTCCCTGTTTTAATACTGCTTGTAGCTAGTTCTTGGATATCTGCACAAGGGGCGTGACACCAATTTCCACAAAAATGACAATTTATGCATGTGGAAGCCCGTTTGTTTGACTGACCACAGACTACACACAGCTTCATAATGATTTGAATGGTTGATTTACTGCAATTCTACTAGCAACCTCTTGAATATTCTATTAATAACCTCCTTAAATGAAGCTCTAGCTATTTGTATTTCTGTTTCTAACTGTTTTTGTATATTGGACAGCTTACCGTGCACGTTCCTGGTATATATTTAATGTTTGTGTTTATAAGGGCGCCTACAACCCCATCCATTTACAGTCTGCTTTATTGTCCAACGAAACCGTTTGAAACCAGTCAAGGGTTCGGACCAGTCAAGGATTCAGACCAGTCCAGGGTTCGGACCAGTCAAGGGTTCGGACCAGTCGATCTGATCTGATCAGTGGGTCACTTATTTAAACCATACTGGTCGGTGATTTGAGCTAACACATGAAGGATCTACTGGAAATTATCTACCCGAGTAATCTGTGATTTGATTGATACAAAAGTATAACTTGCGTGTTGAAGAGCCGGTGATTGCTGGCAACTCCTACAATGACGAACGGTCGACCTCCACCCTTGTTTATCAATCGCTGTATCTAGCTTTTCTATTTTTTTTCCCGTCTCCACCACAATAAATGCTATATTATCACTATAGTTGACTGGTGCAAATTTTGGAGGAAGGACGCTTTTTCTGTAGTAATAATTGCTTCTCGTTGTGTATATTGCGACCGCTGGTAACTACAGGTTATATGAAATTCACAGTATATGTCTGGTATTTCAAGAAAAAAGAAACTAATGAAAGTCACTCCACTCCACTAAGTACCATTATAATACTGGTTAGTTGCTACTACAGCACTGTATTCTGCTATTCACTGGTATCACTAGATTATATGCGAGTACACTAGCAGGCCAGGAAGATTATTAAAAACAGCTGACCTGTGGTAAGTTTCTGGCGACTTCTGGCACCTGCCTCTATAGGCTTATCACTTCATTTACAAATTCACCTGTTTTCAAATGACACTTTAGCCTTTATCATCAATATACTAGGGAGCCACTGTAGTATACACTATACACTATGTATACTCAATGTTATCAGGGAGACTTTCTTTCCTCTGACACGAAAAGTTCAATTATTATTATTTTTTTCACACGGGACACAGGCCTATGATTCCCCTCTGGCAGTAAACTCTGCTAGGTAGTGCACACTAATTCTCCTTTTTTGACTCAGTATATAATGTTTTCCGCCCAAGATTGGTTCCAGGCGCTAGAGGGATGTATCGTATAGGATTGATGACACAAGCAAGCAGTGGAAATTAAAATAACTTAATAATGTTGTCTCGTCATAACACAACACAACTCACTAACACTAAATATGTCACTAACTGGCCGATTCGCAGCGCTGATTAAGTTTCGCTGATAAAGTTAGGGCAGTTACCATGAAACTGGAATTACGGGAACAAAATGTCAAGGAAGGAAAATTTCGCATTTGAAAAGTTTGACCACAGCTCCTGAAAATGGAAAAAAAAATTGGCTATTTTGACGTTATTAAGTTTATTTTGAATCACTTGTAACGAAGTTAACTCTTACTGCACATATTTAGAAGAAGACGTAATTGACTAAATTCTGGTCATAGACGAGCCATCCATAACTCCTGGTTTACCTGGAGTTTACCTGGAGAGAGTTTCGGGGGTCAACGCCCCCGCGGCCCGGTCTGTGACCAGGCCTCCTGGTGGATCAGCGCCTGATCAACCAGGCTGTTGCTGCTGGCTGCACGCAAACCAACGTACGAGCCACAGCCCGGCTGATCAGGAACTGACTTTAGGTGCTTGTCCAGTGCCAGCTTGAAGACTGCCAGGGGTCTGTTGGTAATCCCCCTTATGTGTGCTGGGAGGCAGTTGAACAGTCTCGGGCCCCTGACACTTACTGTATGGTCTCTTAACGTGCTAGTGACACCCCTGCTTTTCATTGGGGGGATGGTGCATCGTCTGCCAAGTCTTTTGCTTTCGTAGTGAGTGATTTTCGTGTGCAAGCTCGGTACTAGTCCCTCTAGGATTTTCCAGGTGTATATAATCATGTATCTCTCCCTCCTGCGTTCCAGGGAATACAGGTTTAGGAACCTAAAGCGCTCCCAGTAATTGAGGTGTTTTATCTCCGTTTTGCGCGCCGTGAAAGTTCTCTGTACATTTTCTAGGTCGGCAATTTCACCTGCCTTGAAAGGTGCTGTTAGTGTGCAGCAATATTCCAGCCTAGATAGAACAAGTGACCTGAAGAGTGTCATCATGGGCTTGGCCTCCCTAGTTTTGAAGGTTCTCATTATCCATCCTGTCATTTTTCTAGCAGATGCGATTGATACAATGTTATGGTCCTTGAAGGTGAGATCCTCCGACATAATCACTCCCAGGTCTTTGACGTTGGTGTTTCGCTCTATTTTGTGGCCAGAATTTGTTTTGTACTCTGATGAAGATTTAATTTCCTCATGTTTACCATATCTGAGTAATTGAAATTTCTCATCGTTGAACTTCATATTGTTTTCTGCAGCCCACTGAAAGATTTGGTTGATGTCCGCCTGGAGCCTTGCAGTGTCTGCAATGGAAGACACTGTCATGCAGATTCGGGTGTCATCTGCAAAGGAAGACACGGTGCTGTGGCTGACATCCTTGTCTATGTCGGATATGAGGATGAGGAACAAGATGGGAGCGAGTACTGTGCCTTGTGGAACAGAGCTTTTCACAGTAGCTGCCTCGGACTTTACTCTGTTGACGACTACTCTCTGTGTTCTGTTAGTGAGGAAATTATAGATCCATCGACCGACTTTTCCTGTTATTCCTTTAGCACGCATTTTGTGCGCTATTACGCCATGGTCACACTTGTCGAAGGCTTTTGCAAAGTCTGTATATATTACATCTGCATTCTTTTTGTCTTCTAGTGCATTTAGGACCTTGTCGTAGTGATCCAATAGTTGAGACAGACAGGAGCGACCTGTTCTAAACCCATGATGCCCTGGGTTGTGTAACTGATGGGTTTCTAGATGGGTGGTGATCTTGCTTCTTAGGACCCTTTCAAAGATTTTTATGATATGGGATGTTAGTGCTATTGGTCTGTAGTTCTTTGCTGTTGCTTTACTGCCCCCTTTGTGGAGTGGGGCTATGTCTGTTGTTTTTAGTAACTGTGGGACGACCCCCGTGTCCATGCTCCCTCTCCATAGGATGGAAAAGGCTCGTGATAGGGGCTTCTTGCAGTTCTTGATGAACACAGAGTTCCATGAGTCTGGCCCTGGGGCAGAGTGCATGGGCATGTCATTTATCGCCTGTTCGAAGTCATTTGGCGTCAGGATAACATCGGATAGGCTTGTATTAATCAAATTTTGTGGCTCTCTCATAAAAAATTCATTTTGATCTTCGACTCTCAGTCTGGTTAGCGGCTTGCTAAAAACTGAGTCATATTGGGACTTGAGTAGCTCACTCATTTCCTTGCTGTCATCTGTGTAGGACCCATCTTGTTTAAGTAGGGGCCCAATACTGGACGTTGTTCTCGATTTTGATTTGGCATAGGAGAAGAAATACTTTGGGTTTCTTTCGATTTCATTTATGGCTTTTAGTTCTTCCCGCGATTCCTGACTCCTAAAGGATTCTTTTAGCTTAAGTTTGATGCTTGCTATTTCTCTGACCAGTGTCTCCCTACGCATTTCAGATATATTGACCTCTTTTAGCCGCTCTGTTATTCTTTTCCGTCGCCTGTAAAGGGAGGGCCTGTCTCTTTCTATTTTACATCTACTCCTCCTTTTTCTTAGAGGAATAAGCCTTGTGCATACATCGAGTGCCACCGAGTTAATCTGTTCTAGGCATAAGTTGGGGTCTGTGTTGCTTAGTATATCTTCCCAGCTTATATCGGTTAGGACTTGGTTTACTTGATCCCACTTTATGTTTTTGTTATTGAAGTTGAATTTGGTGAATGCTCCCTCGTGACTAGTCTCATTTTGTCGGTCTGGGGCTCCACGCATATATGTCTGAACCTCAATTATGTTGTGATCTGAGTATATTGTTTTTGATATGGTGACGTTTCTTATCAGATCATCATTGTTAGTGAAGATGAGGTCTAGTGTATTCTCCAGTCTAGTAGGCTCTATTATTTGCTGGTTTAAATTGAATTTTGTGCAGAGATTTAAAAGCTCGTGTGAGTGTGAGTTTTCATCAGAGATGCCTCCTGGTGTTATTACTGCAACAATATTATTTGCTATATTCCTCCATTTTAGGTGCCTTAAGTTGAAATCCCCCAGGAGCAAGATGTTGGGTGCAGGAGCTGGAAGATTTTCCAGACAGTGGTCAATTTTTAACAGCTGTTCCTGGAATTGCTGGGATGTTGCATCCGGAGGCTTGTAGAGTACCACAATGACTAGGTTTTGGTTCTCGACCTTTACTGCTAAAACTTCCACTACATCATTTGAGGCATTAAGCAGTTCTGTGCAAACAAGTGACTCTGCAATGTATAGGCCAACCCCCCCCCCCTTTTGCCTGTTCACTCTGTCACATCTGTATAGGTTGTAACCTGGGATCCATATTTCGTTGTCCAAGTGATCCTTTATGTGGGTCTCAGTGAAAGCCGCGAACATTGCCTTACCTAACAACCTGTCGGTATTTTATACCATTTTAATGTTCAATCTGTCAGACACTGCAACACAAGGGTATCTTGGTACAGACCTGCAATCAACTTCGACAACTTCTACTAGTGAGAGCGGCTGGATTTGAGAGGGACCTGACCTTTCTACATCTGAGTTCTTACCTCTCCTAGTGGCCTACGTCTCACCTCTTGGCGCTATAAAAAGCTCCATTCTGTCACTTCATCTCCATATTGTTTCATACTATGGAACAATGCTCTTCTCCAGACTGAGGGACTGACCACCTCAAAACTTTAAGGGTGATGGACTGATTACATCGTCTTCAAGTATCTTCTGCTTCTATCAACTTTTCTGTACTTGACTGAAGAAGCCTACTGTGTAGGCGAAACGTTTCATAATAAAGATACCTAACTGTTGCATATGTGTCTTACCTAACAACCTGTCGGTATTTTATACCATTTTAATGTTCAATCTGTCAGACACTGCAACACAAGGGTATCTTGGTACAGACCTGCAATCAACTTCGACAACTTCTACTAGTGAGAGCGGCTGGATTTGAGAGGGGCCTGACCTTTCTACATCTGAGTTCTTACCTCTCCTAGTGGCCTACGTCTCACCTCTTGGCGCTATAAAAAGCTCCATTGTTGTTTCATACTATGGAACAATGCTCTTCTCCAGACTGAGGGACTGACCACCTCAAAACTTTAAGGGTGATGGACTGATTACATCGTCTTCAAGTATCTTCTGCTTCTATCAACTTTTCTGTACTTGACTGAAGAAGCCTACTGTGTAGGCGAAACGTTTCATAATAAAGATACCTAACTGTTGCATATGTGTCTTACCTAACAACCTGTCGGTATTTTATACCATTTTAATGTTCAATCTGTCAGACACTGCAACACAAGGGTATCTTGGTACAGACCTGCAATCAACTTCGACAACTTCTACTAGTGAGAGCGGCTGGATTTGAGAGGGGCCTGACCTTTCTACATCTGAGTTCTTACCTCTCCTAGTGGCCTACGTCTCACCTCTTGGCGCTATAAAAAGCTCCATTCTGTCACTTCATCTCCATATTGTTTCATACTATGGAACAATGCTCTTCTCCAGACTGAGGGACTGACCACCTCAAAACTTTAAGGGTGATGGACTGATTACATCGTCTTCAAGTATCTTCTGCTTCTATCAACTTTTCTGTACTTGACTGAAGAAGCCTACTGTGTAGGCGAAACGTTTCATAATAAAGATACCTAACTGTTGCATATGTGTCTTACCTAACAACCTGTCGGTATTTTATACCATTTTAATGTTCAGTAACAGCCTTGCTGATCAGGCCTTGATCCATCAGGAGGCCTGGTCATGGACCGGACAGCGAGGACGTTGATCCCTGGAATACCCTCCAGGTAGGATATTAAAAATAAAAAAATAAGGTATTAAAAATATATATATGCTTAAACCACTTTGCACTACTCATTTTGCGTGTATTGAGGTAGAGGAGGCTGGGCTTATGAGATACGGGGATACCTTTCTCAGATCGCGCAGCAACCAAAATAAATGTACAAGAATGGTATACAATACCGACAAGATGAAATTGAGACACATGTGCAACATCTGGGTATCTTTATTGTAGACGTTTCGCCATCCAGTGGCTTTATCAATACAAATTCCAGGACATAACTTGAAGACAGGAGAACTATGTACATTAGTGGCCCGGTGGCCTGGTGGCTAAAGCTCCCGCTTCACACACGGAGGGCCCGGGTTCGATTCCCGGCGGGTGGAAACATTTCGACACGTTTCTTTACACCTGTTGTCCTGTTCACCTAGCAGCAAATAGGTACCTGGGTGTTAGTCGACTGGTGTGGGTCGCATCCTGGGGGACAAGATTAAGGACCCCAATGGAAATAAGTTAGACAGTCCTCGATGACGCACTGACTTTCTTGGGTTATCCTGGGTGGCTAACCCTCCGGGGTTAAAAATCCGAACGAAATCTTATCTTATCTTATCTTACTATATAAGCGTCAGGCGCATTGCTTCGGCTTCAGAATCTCCACGACTACGGTGCTCTTCGAACCTACTGCTAGGTTGAGGGACTGATTACCTCATCTTCTGTATATCATAGTTCTCCTGTCTTCAAGTTATGTCCTGGAATTTGTATTGATAAAGCCACTGGATGGCGAAACGTCTACAATAAAGATACCCAGATGTTTACCTGGACCTGGAGTTTACCTGGAGAGAGTTCCGGGGGTCAACGCCCCCGCGGCCCGGTCTGTGACCAGGCCTCCTGGTGGATCAGAGCCTGATCAACCAGGCTGTTGCTGCTGGCTGCACGCAAACCAACGTACGAGCCACAGCCCGGCTGATCAGGAACTGACTTTAGGTGCTTGTCCAGTGCCAGCTTGAAGACTGCCAGGGGTCTGTTGGTAATCCCCCTTATGTGTGCTGGGAGGCAGTTGAACAGTCTCGGGCCCCTGACACTTATTGTATGGTCTCTTAACGTGCTAGTTAGTTAGTTTTAGTTTAATATGTTTATTATGCACCCCATACCCATCCTGTGGGCGGTAGTCAAAAGATTACAGAGGTACATAATTGGTCCAGGGACTGGGCCTCAAAGTTTTGATAGCTGAGCAAGTTACAGAGGTAATGAATTCACAATTTACAAAGGTAATGAACTCACAATTTACAAAGGTAATGAACTCCAGGTAGGTCTAGTCACAATCATGACAAGTTACAAAGGTATTTACAGATTACAGATGTACACAATGGGTCCAGGGACCGGGCTCCAAAGTTTTGATGGCTGAACTAGGTACAAGGTAATGAACTCACAAGTTATAAAGGTAATGAACTCACAAGTTACAAAGGTAATGAATACTGTAAGAATGGTTACTTACGTTTATACATGGCTGCAATCATGAACAAATTTTAGAGTAATGAGCAATTCACACTTCCACACCCGGTTACAACTGTAGTGAGTTATTGGTGCAAATGTTGATTGCTGAGTCTCTCTCTCACACACACACACACACACACACATACAAATTCATACACACACACATAAACACACACACACACACACACACACACACACACACACACACACACACAAGATTAAGGGAAATCGGCCTGACGACACTGGAGGACAGGAGGGTCAGGGGAGACATGATAACGACATATAAAATACTGCGTGGAATAGACAAGGTGGACAAGGACAGGATGTTCCAGGGAGGGGACACAGAAACAAGAGGCCACAATTGGAAGTTGAAGACACAAATGAGTCAGAGAGATAGTAGGAAGTATTTCTTCAGTCATAGAGTTGTAAGGCAGTGGAATAGCCTAGAAAATGACGTAGTGGAGGCAGGAACCATACACAGTTTTAAGACGAGGTTTGATAAAGCTCATGGAGCGGGGAGAGAGAGGGTCTAGTAGCAACCGGTGAAGAGGCGGGGCCAGGAGCTAGGACTCGACCCCTGCAACCACAAATAGGTGAGTACACACACACACACACACACACACACACACACACACACACACACAAACTCATACACACACACGCACACACACTCATACACACACACACACACACTCATACACACACACACACTCATACACACACACACTCATACTCACACACACACACACACACACACACACACACACACACACACACACACACACACACACACACACACTCATACACTCACACACATACACACAAACACACACACACACACTCACACACACACACACACACACACACACACACACACACACACACACACAAACACACACACACACACACACATGCACATATGTGGTAATGCTTTATTTACAGCTAGCAAAGTCTAGTGACACCCCTGCTTTTCATTGGGGGGGGTGGTGCATCGTCTGCCAAGTCTTTTGCTTTCGTAGTGAGTGATTTTCGTGTGCAAGCTCGGTACTAGTCCCTCTAGGATTTTCCAGGTGTATATAATCATGTATCTCTCCCTCCTGCGTTCCAGGGAATACAGGTTTAGGAACCTCAAGCGCTCCCAGTAATTGAGGTGTTTTATCTCCATTATGCGCGCCGTGAAAGTTCTCTGTACATTTTCTAGGTCGGCAATTTCACCTGCCTTGAAAGGTGCTGTTAGTGTGCAGCAATATTCCAGCCTAGATAGAACAAGTGACCTGAAGAGTGTCATCATGGGCTTGGCCTCCCTAGTTTTGAAGGTTCTCATTATCCATCCTGTCATTTTTCTAGCAGATGCGATTGATACAATGTTATGGTCCTTGAAGGTGAGATCCTCCGACATAATCACTCCCAGGTCTTTGACGTTGGTGTTTCGCTCTATTTTGTGGCCAGAATTTGTTTTGTACTCTGATGAAGATTTAATTTCCTCATGTTTACCATATCTGAGTAATTGAAATTTCTCATCGTTGAACTTCATATTGTTTTCTGCAGCCCACTGAAAGATTTGGTTGATGTCCGCCTGGAGCCTTGCAGTGTCTGCAATGGAAGACACTGTCATGCAGATTCGGGTGTCATCTGCAAAGGAAGACACGGTGCTGTGGCTGACATCCTTGTCTATGTCGGATATGAGGATGAGGAACAAGATGGGAGCGAGTACTGTGCCTTGTGGAACAGAGCTTTTCACCGTAGCTGCCTCGGACTTTACTCTGTTGACGACTACTCTCTGTGTTCTGTTAGTGAGGAAATTATAGATCCATCGACCGACTTTTCCTGTTATTCCTTTAGCACGCATTTTGTGCGCTATTACGCCATGGTCACACTTGTCGAAGGCTTTTGCAAAGTCTGTATATATTACATCTGCATTCTTTTTGTCTTCTAGTGCATTTAGGACCTTGTCGTAGTGATCCAATAGTTGAGACAGACAGGAGCGACCTGTTCTAAACCCATGTTGCCCTGGGTTGTGTAACTGATGGGTTTCTAGATGGGTGGTGATCTTGCTTCTTAGGACCCTTTCAAAGATTTTTATGATATGGGATGTTAGTGCTATTGGTCTGTAGTTCTTTGCTGTTGCTTTACTGCCCCCTTTGTGGAGTGGGGCTATGTCTGTTGTTTTTAGTAACTGTGGGACGACCCCCGTGTCCATACTCCCTCTCCATAGGATGGAAAAGGCTCGTGATAGGGGCTTCTTGCAGTTCTTGATGAACACAGAGTTCCATGAGTCTGGCCCTGGGGCAGAGTGCATGGGCATGTCATTTATCGCCTGTTCGAAGTCATTTGGCGTCAGGATAACATCGGATAGGCTTGTGTTAATCAAATTTTGTGGCTCTCTCATAAAAAATTCATTTTGATCTTCGACT
>NC_091322.1:1668060-1703658 GCF_038502225.1 Cherax quadricarinatus | reverse complement strand
TCTTGTGAGGAACTATGTCGAAGGCCTTCTTGCAGTCCAAAAAAATGCAGTCTACCTACCCCTCTCTCTCCTGTCTTACTGCAGTTACTTTGTCATAAAACTTCAGTAGGTTTGTGACAGTATTTTCCTTCTCTGAATCCGTGCTGGTTGTCGTTTATAAGCTTATTCCGTTCTAGGTGCTCCACCACTCTCCTGATAATCTTCTCCATGACTTTGCATACTATACACGTCAGTGACACTGGTGTATAGTTTAGTGCCTCGTGTCTGTCTCCTTTCTTAAAAATGAGGACTACATTTGCCGTCTTCCATACCCGAGGTTTTCGCCCAGTTGCAATGAATGTGTTGAAAATTGTTAGTGGCACACACAGCGTGTGTGTGTGTGTGTGTGTGTGTGTGTGTGTGTGTGTGTGTGTGTGTGTACTCACCTAATTGTGGTTGCAGGGGTCGATTCACAGCTCCAGGCCCTGCGTCTTCACTGGTCGCTACTGTGTTCACTCTCTCCCTGCTCCGTAAGCTTTATCATACCTCTTCTTAAAGATATATATGGATCTTGCCTCCACAACATCACTTTCCAGACTACTATACTTCCTGACAGCTCTCTGAATGAAGAAATACTTCCTAAACATCCCTGTGATTCGTCTGAATCTTCAGCTTCCAATTGCGACCCCATGTTACTGTGTCCCGTCTCTGACATCCTGTACCTGTGTGTGTGTGTCTCTCTCTCTCTCTCTCTCTCTCTCTCTCTCTCTCTCTCTCTCTCTCTCTCTCTCTCTCTCTCTCTCTCTCTCTCTCTCTCTCTCTCATGCCGAATAGGTAAAAACTTGCGATTTTGGCTTAAATAGCAATGTTCTTCTTGCCGGATAAGGCAAGCGAAATTTGTGTATGCAATTTTGCAAAAATTATTCTGAACCTAACGAAAAAAATGTATTGCATTGTGTTTGTTTATTATTAAATTACTGTAAACTTATCTAAAATATAGTTGGATTAGGCTAAATTAAATTGTGCTTGTTATAATAAGATTAGGTAAGTTTTCTAAGGTTCTTTTGGTACAAAATTATTATTTTTTACATGAACATAAATGAAAAAAATATATCTTTAAACGTATAAGATAAAATTTTAGAAAGGACTTAATTTGAAACGAGTTCTTGCTAATTGGCCGCTGATTGGTTCGTACCTCTCGTGACGTTGGTACTGTTCCGCCAACAGGGCCGATGATTGATTCTTGCCTTGTGACGTTGATACTGTTTTACTGATTGGTTCCCAGTTACCGTGACGCCTTATTATGTTGCATCCACTGCCTTCCCCACCCCACAGTCTCCTGTTACAACCCCTCACCCCTTGGTCCCCACCTGCTACACCATGGCGGAGGTGGTACTTAAGCTGTAGAAAATTGTGCAAGCATCGTCTAGCAGTGTTCTGCTCGAGTATGTTATGTGGCAATATTTCTGGTTGGGAGGGGGGTGGAGGCTGTTACCCTGCTAAATGATTGTAAATCACAGGATCTTTGTAATAAGTTATACCATACCACGGGCAGGGTTAGAACCCGCGATCAGTCTCTCAAAACTCCAGTCCGTCGCGTTAGCCACTGGGCCAGCTACCCAAAGTAAGATTCGTCCAACTAGGTATATTTATACACCATAGGAAGGTTAGCATAGGCACCACTGTGACCACAAATACAAGTTTTACAGGCGAATCTCCAGCTAGTGTGGCAATTACGAACTGTAGCTCAAGTCCCCTCAAAGCCGTCAACATGACTCACGAAATCGTAATGACACGATTGCAAACAAACCATCCCACGGGTGGGGTTAGAACCCGCGATCAGTCTCTCAGAACTCCAGACCGTCTGTAAAAACTTGCATTTGTGGTCACAGTGGTGCCTATGCTAACCTTCCTATGGTGTATAAATATACCTAGTTGGATGATTCTTACTTTGGCTAGCTGGCCCAGTGGCTAACGCGACGGACTGGAGTTTTGAGAGAGACTGATCGCGGGTTCTAACCCCACCCGTGGTATGGTTTGTTTGCAATCGTGTCATTACGATTTCGTGAGTTATAACATGTGTTATCGTGAGGAGTGACAGTGGCGCTGGGCTATGCTTCATTGGTTTACCAGCCAGCTTGTTGGGAGTCGTGTTACACCACCCTACCCAACTGTAGCTCGCTGACGCATGCATGCACATACACACAGACAAATACACGCACATACACACAGACAAATACACGCACATACAAATACTCTCACAATTACACACAATTACACACACACACACACACACACACACAGTGAGAGGGGAGGATGAACCAGCAAGATTGGACCTTGTGTTCACCCTGGGCAGTTCAGACATTGAGGACATCACATATGAGAGTCCCCTAGGAGCTAGTGACCACGTGGTTCTGTGCTTTGAATACATAGTAGAGTTGCATGTGGAGAGAGTAACAGGAGTTGAATGGGAAAAGCCTGACTATAAAAGAGGGGACTACATAGGGTTGAGGAACTTCCTGCAGGAGGTTCCGTGGGACAGAGAACTGGCAGAAAAACCAGTAAATGAAATGATGGAATATGTAACAACAAAATGCAAGGAGGCAGTGGAAAGGTTTATTCCCAAGGGCATTAGAAACAATGGGAAGACCAGAACGAGCCCCTGGTTTACCCGACGGTGTAAGGAGGCAAAAACAAAGTGCTATAGAGAATGGAAAAAGTACAGAAGGCAGAGAACACATGAAAATAGGGAGATCAGTCGCAGAGCCAGGAACGAGTATGCACAGGTAAGGAGGGAGGCCCAGCGACAGTATGAAAATAACATAGCATCGAAAATCAAGACTGACCCGAAACTGTTGTATAGCCACATCAGGAGGAAGACAACAGTCAAAGACCAGGTTATCAGACTGAGGACAGAAGGTGGAGAACTCACAAGAAATGATCAGGAGGTATGTGAGGAGCTGAACAGGAGATTTAAGGAAGTTTTTACAGTTGAGACAGGAAGGGCTCTGGGAAGACAGCACAGAAGGGAACATCAAGAGGGAATATACCAACAAGTGTTGGACGACATACGAACAACCGAGGAGGAGGTGCAGAGGCTGCTAAGTGACCTTGATACCTCAAAGGCAATGAGACCGGACAACATCTCCCCGTGGGTCCTTAGAGAAGGAGCAGAGATGCTGTGCATGCCCCTAACCACAGTCTTCAACACATCCCTTGAAACTGGGCAACTACCTGAGAAATGGAAGACAGCAAATGTAGTCCCCATATTTAAGAAAGGAAACAGAAATGAGGCACTAAACTACAGACCTGTGTGTCTGACAGTTATTGTGTGCAAAGTCATGGAGAAGATTATCAGGAGGAGAGTGGCGGAACATCTGGAACGGAACAAGATTATAAATGAAAACCAGCATGGGTTCATGGAAGGCAAATCCTGTGTCACAAACCTTCTGGAGTTTTATGACAAGGTAACAGAAGTAAGACACGAGAGAGAGAGGGGTGGGTTGATTGCGTTTTCCTAGACTGCAGGAAGGCCTTTGACACAGTTCCCCACAAGAGATTAGTGCAGAAGCTGGAGGATCAGGCGCATATAACAGGGAGGGCACTGCAGTGGATCAGGGAATACCTGACAGGGAGGCAACAACGAGTCATGGTACGTGAAGAGGTATCACAGTGGGCGCCTGTGACGAGTGGGGTCCCACAGGGGTCAGTTCTAGGATCAGTGCTATTTTTGATATATGCGAACGACATGATGGAAGGAATAGACTCTGAAGTGTCCCTGTTCGCAGATGATGTGAAGCTGATGAGAAGAATTAAATCGGATGAGGATGAGGCAGGACTGCAAAGAGACCTGGACAGGCTGGACATGTGGTCCAGAAACTGGCTTCTCGAATTAAACCCTGCCAAATGCAAAGTCATGAAGATTGGGGAGGGGCAAAGAAGACCGCAGACAGAGTATAGGCTAGGTGGACAAAGACTACAGACCTCACTCAGGGAGAAAGACCTTGGGGTGACCATAACACCGAGCACGTCACCGGAGGCACACATCAACCAAATAACTGCTGCAGCATACGGGCGCCTGGCAAACCTGAGAATAGCGTTCCGATACCTTAATAAGGAATCGTTCAAGACACTGTACACTGTGTATGTTAGGCCCATACTGGAGTATGCAGCACCAGTCTGGAACCCACACCTGGTCAAGCACGTCAAGAAGTTAGAGAAAGTACAAAGGTTTGCAACAAGGCTAGTCCCAGAGCTCAAGGGAATGTCGTACGAGGAAAGGTTGAGGGAAATCGGACTGACGACACTGGAGGACAGGAGGGTCAGGGGAGACATGATAACGACATACAAGATACTGCGGCTAATAGACAAGGTGGACAGAGATAGGATGTTCCAGAGAGGGGACACAGAAACAAGGGGTCACAACTGGAAGCTGAAGACTTAGACGAGTCACAGGGACGTTAGGAAGTATTTCTTCAGTCATAGAGTCGTCAGGGAGTGGAAGAGCCTAGCAAGTGAAGTAGTGGAGGCAGGAACTATACATAGTTTTAAGAAGAGGTATGACAAAGCTCAGGAAGCAGAGAGGGAGAGGACCTAGTAACGATCAGTTAAGAGGCGGGGCCAGCAGCTGAGTCTCGACCCCTGCAACCACAATTAGGTGAGTACACACACACACACACACACACACACACACACACACACACACACACACACACACACACACACACACACACACACACACACACACACACACACACACACACGCACGCACACACAGATACACACACACAGATACACACACACAGATACACACAGACACTGGAGGACAGGAGAGATAGATGGGACATGATAACGACATACAAAATACTGAGAGGAATTGACAAGGTGGACAAAGACAGGATGTTCCAGAGATTGGACACAGTAACAAGGGGACACAGTTGGAAGTTGAAGACACAGATGAATCACAGGGATGTTAGGAAGTATTTCTTCATCCTCAGAATAGTCAATAAGTGGAATAGTTTGGGAAGCGATGTAGTGGAGGCAGGATCCATACATAGCTTTAAGCAGAGGTATGATAAAGCTCAAGGTTCAGGGAGAGTGACCTAGTAGCGATCAGTGAAGAGGCGGGGACAGAAGCTCGGACTCGACCCCTGCAACCTCAACTAGGTGAGTACAACTAGGTGAGTACACACACACACACACTACCACACACACTACCACACACACTACCACACACACTACCACACACACAACCACATAACTATTAACACACACTACACACACTACCACACCACACACACTACCCCACACACACTACCCCACACACACTACCACACACACTACCACACACTACCACACACACTACCCCACACACACTACCCCACACACACCACACACACTACCACACACTACCACACACACTACCACACACTACCACACACACTACCACACACACTACCCCACACACTACCCCACACACTACCCCACACACACTACCACACACACTACCACACACTACCACACACACTACCCCACACACACTACCCCACACACACTACCACACACACTACCACACACTACCACACACACTACCCCACACACACTACCACACACACTACCACACACTACCACACACACTACCACACACACTACCCCACACACACTACCACACACACTACCACACACTACCACACACACTACCCCACACACACTACCCCACACACACTACCACACACACTACCACACACTACCACACACTACCACACACACACACACACACACATACACTACCACACACACTACCACACACTACCACACACACACACACACTACCACACACACTACCACACACTACCACACACACTACCACACACACACTACCACACACACTACCACACACTACCACACACACTACCACACACACTACCCCACACACACTACCACACACACAACCACATAACTATTAACGAAGATGTAGACCCAGTAATATTACACTGTATCACATGGGTTCTTTCCAGCAGAAAGATCTTGTGATATGAAACAATGATACTGGTTCCAATTCTTTGTTATTATTGGTTTAAAATAATGTAACGTAATTAGGTACCCTCGAAGGGGTACCTTTGAGTAGTATCCTGAGGTTTTATCTTCCTCCAAAGTTTTCTTTTCAAATTTGGGAACGCCTCATTCTCATCGGAATCGAATTTTCAACTTTAGTACAATGTAACTAAGAAGAGTTTTTGTAGTTGTTAGCATGTGTTGGTTCTCTCTGATCAATGGTGTATGGATGTTCTAGGGTTTGTTTCAGTGCGATAATTTGAGAAAGCCTCAAATGCGTAGCTTCAGATTTTTAACACTGGTGTATCATATTTGGAAGTTTGAAGTATAGTACCTGCACTCAGAAAGGTGGGCCCTTCTGGAAGACATCTGCTGAATGAATGATGTTGTATGTAAATTCCATTATTTTATGGAGTAAATTTAGCTTAGTACACTGTATGACCCTTTAGGATTTAGTGCTGAAGACAGACAGACACAGACACACAGACACATAGACACACACAGACACACACACAGACACACACACACACACACAGACACACACACACAGACACACACACACAGACACACACACACACACACACACACACACACACACACACGCACGCACACACACACACAGACACACACACACACGTAATGATGTATAATATAGATAATTGCAAACAGGGAATTTTACACACACAACACACAACACACACGCAACACACACGCAACACACACGCAACACACACGCAACACACACGCAACACACACGCAACACACACGCAACACACGCAACACACACGCAACACACACGCAACACACACGCAACACACACGCAACACACACGCAACACACACGCAACACACACACACACACACACACACACACACACACACGCATGCACATACAACAGGCCTAGTGTCTAATCGACATGTGCCTAGGACCAAATGGTAACTAACTAACACAGACACAGAGACACACACACACACACAGACACACACACAGACACACACACAGACACACACACACACATAGACACACACACACATAGACACACACACACAGACACACACACACATAGACACACACACACATAGACACACACACACAGACACACACACACAGACACAGCCACATACAGACACAGCCACATACAGACACAGCCACATACAGACACAGCCACACACACACACACACACACACACACACACACACACACACACACACACACACACACACACGAACACGCATACACACACACACATACAACAGGCCTAGTGTCTAATCGACATGTGCTAGGACAAAATGGTAACTAACACACACACACACTACCCCACACACACACACACACACACACACACACACACACACACACACACACACATATACTGCCTAGGACAAAATGGTAACTAACACACACACACACACACACACACACACACACACACACACACACACACACACACACACACACACACACACACACACACACACACACACGTACTCATATACAACAGGCCTAGTGTCTAATCGACATGCGCCTAGGATAAAATGGTAACTAACTAACTAACACAGATACACACATCGGGGAAAGGCAAAGAAGACAGCAGACAAGAGTACAGTCTGGGGAGCCAAAGACTACAAACCTCACTTAAGGAAAGGGATCTTGGAGTGTGTATAGTACCGAGGACATCTGAGGCGCACATCAACCAAATAACTGCTGCAGCATTTGTGCGACTAGCGAACCTAAGAATAGCATTCCGACATCTCAGTAAGGAGTCATTCCGAACCCTGTACACCGTGTACGTCAGGCCCATATTGGAGTATGCAGCTCCAGTTTGGAACCCTAACCTGGCCAAGCATTTCAGGAAACTAGAGAAAGTACAAAGGTTTGCAGCGACACTAGTCCCGGAGCTAAGGGGCATGTCCTACGAGGAAAGGTTAAGAAAATTCGACCTGATGACTCTGGAGGATAGGGGGACATGAAAACGATATATAAAATACTGAAAGGCATTGACAAGGTGGACAGAGATAGAATGTTCCAGAGATGGGGCACAGCAACAAGGGGTCACAGTTGGAAGTTGAAGACTCACATGAGTCACAGGGATGTTAGGAGGTAATTCTTCAGGCATAGAGTTTTCAGGAAATGGAAGTCTGGAAAGTGAGGTAGTGGAGGCAGGTACCATACATAGCTTTAAGAAGAGGTATGATGATGCTCGTGGAGCAGGGAGAGAGTGGACCTACTGGCGACCAATGAAGAGGCGGTGCCAGGAGCTATGACTTGACCCCTGCAACCACAATTAGGCGAGTGTACACACATACACATACACACACGCATACACACACACACACACACACACACACACACACACACACACACACACACACACACTATAACTGACTATAAAAGAGGGGACTACATAGGGTTGAAGAACTTCCTGCGGGAGGTCCAGTGGGACAGAGAACTGGCAGGAAAGCCATTAAATGAAATGATGGAATATGTAACAACAAAATGCAAGGAGGCAGTGGAAAGGTTTATTCCCAAGGGCAACAGTAACAACGGGAAGACCAGAACGAGCCCCTGGTTTACCCGACGGTGTAAGGAGGCAAAAACAAAATGCAATAGAGAATGGAAAAAGTACAGAAGGCAGAGAACACACGAAAATAGGGAGATCAGTCGCAGAGCCAGGAATGAGTACGCACAGGTAAGGAGGGAGGCCCAGCGACAGTATGAAAATGACATAGCATCGAGAATCAAGACTGACCCGAAACTGTTGTATAGCCACATCAGGAGGAAGACAACAGTCAAAGACCAGGTGACCAGATTAAGGACAGAAGGTGGAGAACTCATAAGAAATGATCAGGAGGTATGTGAGGAGCTGAACAGGAGATTTAAGGAAGTTTTTACAGTAGAGACAGGAAGGGCTGTGGGAAGACAGCACAGAAGGGAACATCAAGAGGGAATATACCAACAAGTGTTGGATGACATACGAACAACTGAGGAGGAGGTGAAGAAGCTCTTAAGTGACCTTGACACCTCAAAGGCGATGGGACCGGACAACATCTCCCCATGGGTCCTTAGAGAAGGAGAAGAGATGCTGTGCGTGCCTCTAACCACAATCTTCAACACATCCCTTGAAACTGGGCAACTACCTGAGAAATGGAAGACAGCTAATGTAGTCCCCATATTTAAGAAAGGAAACAGAAACGAGGCACTAAACTACAGACCTGTGTCTCTGACATGTATTGCGTGCAAAGTTATGGAGAAGATTATCAGGAGGAGAGTGGTCGAACACCTGGAAAGGAACAAGATTATAAATGAAAACCAGCATGGGTTCATGGAAGGCAAATCTTGTATCACAAACCTCCTGGAGTTTTATGACAAGGTAACAGAAGTAAGACACGAGAGAGAGGGGTGGGTAGATTGCGTTTTCCTAGACTGCAGGAAGGCCTTTGACACAGTTCCCCACAAGAGATTAGTGCAGAAGCTGGAGGATCAGGCGCACGTAAAAGGGAGGGCACTGCAATGGATAAGGGAATACCTGACAGGGAGGCAGCAACGAGTCATGGTACGTGAAGAGGTATCACAGTGGGCGCCTGTTACGAGCGGGGTCCCACAGGGGTCAGTTCTAGGACCAGTGCTATTTTTGATATATGTGAACATGATGGAAGGAATAGACTCTGAAGTGTCCCTGTTCGCAGATGACGTGAAGTTGATGAGAAGAATTAAATCGGACGAGGATGAGGCAGGACTGCAAAGAGACCTGGACAGGCTGGACATGTGGTCCAGCAACTGGCTTCTCGAATTCAATCCAGCCAAATGCAAAGCCATGAAGATTGGGGAGGGGCAAAGAAGACCGCAGACAGAGTATAGGCTAGGTGGACAAAGACTACAGACCTCACTCAGGGAGAAAGACCTTGGGGTGACCATAACACCGAGCACATCACCGGAGGCACACATCAACCAAATAACCGCTGCAGCATACAGGCGCCTGGCAAACCTGAGAATAGCGTTCCGATACCTTAATAAGGAATCGTTCAAGACACTGTACACTGTGTATGTTAGGCCCATACTGGAGTATGCAGCACCAGTCTGGAACCCACACCTGGTCAAGCACGTCAAGAAGTTAGAGAAAGTACAAAGGTTTGCAACAAGGCTAGTCCCAGAGCTCAAGGGAATGTCGTACGAGGAAAGGTTAAGGGAAATCGGACTGACGACACTGGAGGACAGAAGGGTCAGGGGAGACATGATAACGACATACAAGATACTGCGGGGAATAGACAAGGTGGACAGAGATAGGATGTTCCAGAGAGGGGACACAGGGACAAGGGGTCACAACTGGAAGCTGAAGACTCAGACGAGTCACAGGGACGTTAGGAAGTATTTCTTCAGTCATAGAGTTGTCAGCAAGTGGAATAGCCTAGCAAGTGAAGTAGTGGAGGCAGGAACCATACATAGTTTTAAGAAGAGGTATGACAAAGCTCAGGAAGCAGAGAGAGAGAGGATCCAGTAGCGATCAGTGAAGAGGCGGGGCCAGGAGCTGAGTCTCGACCCCTGCAACCACAATTAGGTGAGTACAATTAGGTGAGTACACATACACACACACACACACACACATACACATACATACACATATACATACACATACACATATATACACATACACATATACATACACATACATACATATACATACACACACATACATATACATACACATGAAGCATTAAACTACAGACCAGTGTCACTGACATGTATAGTATGCAAAATCATGGAGAAGATTATCAGGAGAAGAGTGGTGGAACACCTAGAAAGGAACGATCTCATCAACAGCAGCCAACATGGTTTCAGGGACGGGAAATCCTGTGTCACAAACCTACTGGAGTTCTATGACATGGTGACAGCAGTAAGACAAGAGAGAGAGGGGTGGGTGGATTGCATTTTCTTGGACTGCAAGAAGGCGTTTGACACAGTTCCACACAAGAGATTGGTGCAAAAACTGGAGGATCAAGCAGGGATAACAGGGAAGGCACTACAATGGATCAGGGAATACTTGACAGGAAGACAGCAGCGAGTCATGGTACGTGGCGAGGTGTCAGAGTGGGCACCTGTGACCAGCGGGGTCCCACAGGGGTCAGTCCTAGGACCAGTGCTGTTTCTGGTATTTGTGAACGACATGACGGAAGGAATAGACTCTGAGGTGTCCCTGTTTGCAGATGACGTGAAGTTGATGAGAAGAATTCACTCGATCGAAGACCAGGCAGAACTACAAAGGTATCTGGACAGGCTGCAGACCTGGTCCAGCAATTGGCTCCTGGAGTTCAATCCCACCAAGTGCAAAGTCATGAAGATTGGGGAAGGGCAAAGAAGGCCGCAGACGGAGTACAGTCTAGGGGGCCAGAGACTACAAACCTCACTCAAGGAAAAAGATCTTGGGGTGAGTATAACACCAGGCACATCTCCTGAAGCGCACATCAACCAAATAACTGCTGCAGCATATGGGCGCCTAGCAAACCTCAGAACAGCATTCCGACATCTTAATAAGGAATCATTCAGGACCCTGTACACCGTGTACGTTAGGCCCATATTGGAGTATGCGGCACCAGTTTGGAACCCACACCTAGCCAAGCACGTAAAGAAACTAGAGAAAGTGCAAAGGTTTGCAACAAGACTAGTCCCAGAGCTAAGAGGTATGTTCTACGAGGAGAGGTTAAGGGAAATCAACCTGACGACACTGGAGGACAGGAGAGATAGGGGGGACATGATAACGACATACAAAATACTGAGAGGAATTGACAAGGTGGACAAAGACAGGATGTTCCAGAGATTGGACACAGTTGGAAGCTGAAGACACAGATGAATCACAGGGATGTTAGGAAGTATTTCTTCAGCCACAGAGTAGTCAGTAAGTGGAATAGTTTGGGAAGTGATGTAGTGGAGGCAGGATCCATACATAGCTTTAAGCAGAGGTATGATAAAGCTCACGGCTCAGGGAGAGTGACCTTGTAGCGATCAGTGAAGAGGCGGGGCCAGGAGCTCGGACTCGACCCCCGCAACCTCAACTAGGTGAGTACAACTAGGTGAGTACACACGCGCGCGCGCGCCTGTGACAGCGGGGTCCCACAGGGGTCAGTCGTAGGACCAGTGCTATTTTTGGTATATGTGAATGATATGATGGAAGGGATAGACTCAGAAGTGTCCCTGTTCGCAGATGAGGATCAGGCAGGGCTACAAAGAGACCTGGACAGGCTGGACACGTGGTCCAGCAACTGGCTCCTCGAATTTAACCCCACCAAATGCAAAGTCATGAAGATCGGGGAAGGGCAAAGAAGACCGCAGACAGAGTATAGGCTAGGTAGCCAAAACCTGAAAACCTCGCTCAAGGAGAAAGATCTTGGGGTGAGTACAACACCGAGCACGTCTCCGGAAGCACACATCAACCAGATAATTGCTGCAGCATATGGGCCCCTGGCAAACCTGAGAACAGCGTTCCGATACCTTGGTAAGGAATTGTTCAAGACACTGTATACCGTGTACATCAGGCCCATAATGGAGTATGCAGCACCAGTTTGGAACCCACACCTGGTCAAGCACGTCAGAAAATTAGACAAAGTGCAAAGGTTTGCAACAAGGCTAGTTCCAGAGCTAAGGGGAATGTCCTACGAAGAAAGGTTAAGGGAAATCGGCCTGACAACACTGGAGGACAAGAGGATTAAGGAAAACATGATAACGACATACAAAATACTGCGAGGAATAGATAAGATCGACAAAGACAGGATGTTCCAGAGAGGGAACACAGAAACAAAGGGTCACAATTGGAAGTTGAAGACTCGGAGGAGTCAAAGGGATGTTAGGAAGTATTTCTTCAATCATAGAGTTGTCAGGAAGTGGAGTAGTCTAGCAAGTGATGTAGTAGCTGCAGGAACCATACATAGCTTTAAGATGAGGTATGATAAAGCTCATGGAGCAGGGAGAGAGAGGACCTAGTAGCGATCAGTGAAGAGGTGGGGCCAGGAGCTAAGTCTCGACCCCTGCAACTACAATTAGGTTAGTACACACACACACACACACACACGTGTTTGTGTGTACATACAGCACAGGGTGGTCAGGAAGTTGAAGGACTTAGCGAAGTGCTAGGGGCAGGATACATACGTAGTTTCAAAAATAATTATGATAGGCTTGACACAGCCAGGAGAGGGGAAAACCTATAGCGGCGGCCAGCGGAAAGAAGGCGCCACCAGCTGTGACACGACCCCTGCAACAACAAATAGCTGAGCAAACACACGGGCTTACTAATGTAGTTGTACGTGGAAAAAGTAATGCGACCAGACAAGACATCAGTTTATAATGAAAGAATGGGCTCTACCACAGGTTAGGTTAGGTAAGGTTCGTCAGGAAACAGGACAAGTGTTTCCTGACGCGGATCTTAGTCAGAACTGACAGAAGTAATGCGGAAAAGTGGGAAAAACTGAACACAGAGAAAGTGCAAAAGTTTGCAACAAAATTAGTCCTGGAGCTAAGGGGTATGTCTTATGAGGAGAGGTTAAGGGAACTTAACCTGACGACAGTGGAGGACAGGAGGGATAGGGGGGGGGGACATGATGGCATATAAAATACTGAGAGTAATTGACAAGGTGGACAGGGACAGAATGTTTCAGAGATGGGACACAGCAACAAGGGAACACAACTTGAAGTTGGAAACTCGCATGGACCACAGGGATGTTAAGAAGTATTTCTTCAGCCTGAGAGTAGTCGGGAAGTGGAAAAGTCTGAAGAGTGAAGTAGTGGAGGCTGGATCCATACATAGCTTTAAGAGGCACAATAAAGCTCTTGGAGCAGGGAGAGCTGACCTAGTAATGACCAGCGAAAAAGTGGGGCCAGGAGCTGTGACACGACCCCTACATCCACATAGGTGAGTACAAATATTGAAGGGGCCAGGCAGGAAACCCTGAGCACTGGACCAGCATCCTTGACATGCATACCCAGCGAGGTGTCTGAGATAACAACAAAAAGCTACAGGCTCCAGGTAGGCAACCCCCCCCTCCCCGGAGAGGAAAGGTCTCACTTCGTGTTAAACACATGGGAGGTAATGAGGGGTGCGCCATTGTACCGGTATCAGTCAATTTTGACTGAATCAGTATCGGCCTAAAAGCGAGTATCGGTATCCACAAAAGAGTTGCTTAGAAATAATGAAGACATTAATTCTGTGGTAGGATTATGAAACGTGGTCTGCGAGGTCACCGGACCTAACTGTTGGTGACTTCTTTCTTTGGGGGTACGTGAAGAGCGCAGTTTACGTACCACCACTACCTGCAACCCTGGAGGAGCTGAAAATTTCGATCACTGAAGCAGTTCGCATGATAACACCAGATATTCTGCAGAGCGTCTGGACCGAACTGGACTATCACATCGATGTTTACCGAGCAACGAGAGGGGCGCACATTGAGTGCCTTTAAAAAATTAATGCTACCCTATACCACATGAAACTGAATGAAATCCTGCATCTGAAGCTACTAACTGTAAAAGATTATTTTAAGAAAGTTGCATGTTATACCTGTTTGAAATCAGGGAGTGTTTTTGTGACTACCCTGTATATTTGCTTATTCAAGGGTAATGAGAAAAATCTCATTTTCTCGGGGCAGTTGAAGGGGATTAAATAAACTGTTTTATATACTGAAGTGGTGTATGATCGAGTGTTTACTTAATTAAGTGGCGTTAATAGCTGTGACGAGTCACTGAAGCTACGGCACATTTGTTAGCATAACATCATCAGAGTATGTAAGGTTATCAGCGTTAAGTCTGTCGTAGAAGCCCAAACAAGGAATCTCCAAGAATTCTCTGTATCATTAGGATGGTTTTGAAGCTGAAGGGCGTGAATTAAGAAGGAAAAGACGAGTGAGGTCAGATTTTCCTGGGATTATTAGCTTGGATGGATTAATAACCAGGATAACCCAAGAAAGGAAAGCAGTGTGGCTATTTTTGTTTGGTGTTTTTCAGTCCTCTTCCCCAGGATGCGACTAAGACTTTAGGGACCTATTCACTGCTGAGTGAATGGGGGCAACATGTATATATTTCCCTATATGTTTCGACTCTTCTGGGTATTAAATCCTGATTCTCTTGGTTGTGAGGCAAATTTTGTGCCTCTGAGGAACTAGACCTCTAGGATGGAGAGAAGATTTGAGGAATGTGTGAACACAGAAGGAACGTAAAGACTAACAGACTTAATATTTCGGTGTAATGGGGGGGAGGTGAAAACAGGAAGAACATCACCCCTCAGGATTAATAACTCAGGATAACTCGAGAAAAGAACAAAAAGACAGAGTACAGTGACTGGAACAATACACAAATAACCCGCACATAGGCGAGAGAAGCTTATGACGACGTTTCGGTCCGACTTGGACCATTTACAAGACGTACTAACACACGATGGTGAGGGAGCCAGTATGGTCCAAGTCGGACGGAAACGTTGTCATAAGTTCTTTCTCCTATGTGCGGGTTATTTGTGTATAGCTCGAGAATGTCCAGCAGTATGGCTTCCATTGTGCTTCATTGGCCCTCTTTCCCAGGATACAACCCGCAACAGTGGATTAACGTCTGAGTATTTATTTACTTCTAGGTAAACAGGAGCAGCAAGTGTTGGGAGGCTTGCACAAACATCCTGCTGCGCCCGGGATTGAACCTGGTCCCAGGGTTGAATGGAACGCTACGAGGTTGCCAGGCTGGACCCAGGAGCTGAAGCATAATCCTCGTATTCACAGTTGAGAAAGTGAAAAAAGTGTACTTACCAATATGTGGTTGGAGGGGTTGAGTTATAACTCCTGGCCCAGCCTCTTTATTGGTCGCTATGTCCACACACTCCCGGCTCCAAGAAAGTGTGTGTGTGTGTGTGTGTGTGTGTGTGTGTGTGAGGATCAGCGAGGCTCCAGCAGCGGCCATGACCTTGGCCTCGCTCCTGCAACCTCCCTCACCTCACAACCACCTCCTGCTGTTGTGTTGCTGCTGTGGTGGTGGTGATGCTTCTGCTGTGGTGGTGGTGGTGCTGCTGTGATGGTGGTGATGCTTCTGCTTGTGGTAATGTTTCTGCTTGTGGTGGCGGTGCTTCTAGTGGTGGTGGCGCTTCTGCTTGTGGTGCTGGTGCTTCTGCTTGTGGTGCTGGTGCTTCTGCATGTGGTAATACTGGTGGTGGAAACATGGAATGTAGGGAAGCATGGGAGAGAGGATGGCATGGGAGGAAGGGAGGGAAGGAAACAAGGGAGAGAAGGCAGCATGGGAGAGGGGGCAGCATGGAAAGGAGGGCAGCAGTATTTAGTAAGTTTAAGTTTGAAATGTGTCCTATACAGGAGGTTGTCCACTATCTACCTGGAGGTTGCTCTGGGGGGTCAACGTCCCCCACGGCCCGGTCCATGACCAGTCCTCCCGGTGGATTAGGGCCTGTTCAACCAGGCTGTTACTGTTGGCCGCACGCAATCTAAGGTGCGGGCACTGATTTTAGGTATCTGTTCAGTTCCTTTTTGAAGACATCCAGGGGTCTTTTTGGCAATTCCCCTTATGTATGATGAAAGGCAGTTGAACAGTCTTGGGCCCCGAACATTTATTGTTTTCTCCTAGTGTACTCACGGCATCTCTGCTCTTCACTTGGAGTATGTTGGACAGTTTGCCTAGTCTTTTGCTTTCGTAGGGAGTCATTTCTGTGTACAGGTTTTGGACCAGTCCCTCTAGGATTTTTCAGTTGGAAATTATGATGCGTCTTTCTCGCTTGCTTTCCAAGGAGTACAGGTCAAATGACCTCAAACGTTCCCAGTAATTAAGGTGTTTGAATGAAGGTTCTCCGTATTCAATCTCCAGATCTGCACACGCTAGGTGTGTCCACCATACACTAGGTTTGTCCACTACACTAGGTCTATCCACCATACGCAGAAAGGGAGGGTAACTAAATTCTTGGATCAAGAGACGTTGAACATGAAAGTGGCCAGCTTGAAGGAAGATGTATATACTGCCATGGGAGAGAGCCACACCACCTGTGTGGTACCAGGTGAAGGTCTGGTACTGCTTTCTTCACCTCACGCGCAACTCTGCAACAAGCAGATACTCCCTTGTGTTGGTTTTTTTTTTCAGTTCGTCAGGGGAAAAAAAATATTACGCGCCTTTGTCATAAGATGATCATGTAGTTGTTCTGGGAGTACTATTTGGGGGGGTGTCAAAATTAAATAATAGTAATAATTTATTCCTGAAAGCACATGTACAAAGTATACAGCCCTAGCTGACATCAGTGGCATATTACTACATATAAAGCCCTTTGTTAATCAGAGCATTTCGGCAAATTAGGTCAGTTTTGTCCCAGGGATGCGACCCACATCAGTCGACTAACACCCAGGTACCTATTTTACTGATAAGTGAACAGGGACAGCAGGTGTCTTAAGGAAATATGTCTTAATGTTTCCACCCGTTCCATCATAGGACCAAGCCAGTGACCACTGGCTTGGTCCTATGATGAGCCACAGCAGCAGTGACCACTGGCTTGGTCCTATGATGAGCCACAGCAGCAGTGACCACTGGCTTGGTCCTATGATGAGCCACAGCAGCAGTGACCACTGGCTTGGTCCTATGATGAGCCACAGCAGCAGTGACCACTGGCTTGGTCCTATGATGAGCCACAGCAGCAGTGACCACTGGCTTGGTCCTATGATGAGCCACAGCAGCAGTGACCACTGGCTTGGTCCTATGATGAGCCACAGCAGCAGTGACCACTGGCTTGGTCCTATGATGAGCCACAGCAGCAGTGACCACTGGCTTGGTCCTATGATGAGCCACAGCAGCAGTGACCACTGGCTTGGTCCTATGATGAGCCACAGCAGCAGTGACCACTGGCTTGGTCCTATGATGAGCCACAGCAGCAGTGACCACTGGCTTGGTCCTATGATGAGCCACAGCAGGAGTGACCACTGGCTTGGTCCTATGATGAGCCACAGCAGCAGTGACCACTGGCTTGGCCCTATGATGAGCCACAGCAGCAGTGACCACTGGCTTGGCCCTATGATGAGCCACAGCAGCAGTGACCACTGGCTTGGCCCTATGATGAGCCACAGCAGCAGTGACCACTGGCTTGGTCCTATGATGAGCCACAGCAGCAGTGACCACTGGCTTGGCCCTATGATGAGCCACAGCAGCAGTGACCACTGGCTTGGTCCTATGATGAGCCACAGCAGCAGTGACCACTGGCTTGGTCATATGACAGGCCACAGCAGCAGTTACCACTGGCTTGGTCATATGACGGGCCACAGCAGCAGTAACCACTGGCTTGGTTCTATGACGGGCTACAGCAGCAGTGACCACTGGCTTGGTCCTGTGACGGGCCATAGCAGCAGTGACTACTGGCTTGGTCTGTGATGGGCCACAGCAGCAGTGACTACTGGCTTGGTCCTATGATGGGCTACAGCAGCAGTGACTACTGGCTTGGTCCTGTGATGGGCTACAGCAGCAGTGACTACTGGCTTGGTCCTGTGATGGGCCACAGCAGCAGTGACTACTGGCTTGGTCCTGTGATGGGCCACAGCAGCAGTGACTACTGGCTTGGTCCTGTGACGGGCCACAGCAGCAGTGACTACTGGCTTGGTCCTGTGACGGGCCACAGCAGTAGTGACTACTGGCTTGGTCCTGTGATGGGCCACAGCAGCAGTGACTACTGGCTTGGTCCTGTGATGGGCCACAGCAGCAGTGACTACTGGCTTGGTTCTGTGATGGGCCACAGCAGCAGTGACTACTGGCTTGGTCCTGTGATGGGCCACAGCAGCAGTGACTACTGGCTTGGTCCTGTGATGGGCCACAGCAGCAGTGACTACTGGCTTGGTCCTGTGATGGGCCACAGCAGCAGTGACTACTGGCTTGGTCCTGTGATGGGCCACAGCAGCAGTGACTACTGGCTTGGTCCTGTGATGGGCCACAGCAGCAGTGACTACTGGCTATCTGGTGCTGCTGGACTCCCTGGTGTTAGTGTCGGTGAGGAAAGTGCGTCGTATGAGTAAAATGCTGGTTATAAGACACCGGACAGAGACGAGTCACTGCTCTTAAGTTTCTCTTGAACAATAGTGGCTGTGTGTGTGTGTGTGTGTGTGTGTGTGTGTGTGTGTGTGTGTGTGTGTGTGTGTGTGTGTGTGTGTCTGTCTGTACTCACCTATTTGTGGTTGCAGGGGTCGAGTCTTAGCTCCTGGCCCCGCCTCTTCACCGGTTGCTACTGGGCCCTCTCTCTCCCCGCTCCATGAGCTTTATCAAACCTTGTCTTAAAACTGTGTATGGTTCCTGCCTCCACTACGTCATTTTTTAGGCTATTCCACTGCCTTACAACTCTATGACTGAAGAAATACTTCCTACTATCTCTCTGACTCATTTGTGTCTTCAACTTCCAAGAGGGACATTAAAAAGGGGATAAGAAAAGCTAAAAGGGACTATGAAATTAAAGTTGCTAGGGATTCTAAAACTAACCCAAAAAGTTTTTTCCAGGTATATAGAACAAAAGTCAGAGATAAGATAGGTCCCCTTAAAAATAACTATGGGCATCTTACTGACAAAGAGAATGAAATGTGCTCGATTTTAAATAATTATTTTCTCTCGGTTTTTACACAGGAAGACACTAATAATATTCCGGTAATTAATTTTTATAGTGGATTAGAAGAAGATAAATTATGTAACATCACAGTCACTAGTGAAATGGTTGTGAAGCAGATAGACCGACTGAAGCAAAATAAGTCACCGGGTCCTGATGAGGTTTTTTCAAGGGTTCTTAAGGAATGCAAAATGGAAGTCTGTGAACCATTAACTAATATTTTTAATTTATCTCTTCAAACAGGTGTAGTGTCTGATATGTGGAAGATGGCTAATGTAATTCCTATTTTTAAAACAGGGGACAAGTCGTTACCGTCAAATTACCGCCCAATAAGCCTGACCTCAATTGTAGGCAAGTTGCTAGAGTCAATTATAGCTGAGATTATAAGAAGCCATCTCGATAAGCATAGCTTGATTAATGATACTCAGCATGGATTCACAAGAGGCCGGTCTTGTCTAACTAATTTATTAACTTCAGTAAAGCTTTTGAGGCTGTTGACCACGATAAAGAATTTGATATTGTTTACTTAGATTTTAGTAAGGCATTTGATAGTTCCGCACCAAAGACTGTTGAAGAAAGTAGCAGCTCATGGCATTGGGGGAAGGGTGCTCTCGTGGATCGAGTCATGGCTCACAATCAGGAAGCAGAGAGTGTCCATAAATGGGGTTAAATCCGAGTGGGGATCAGTAACAAGTGGCGTTCCACAGGGATCAGTCTTGGGCCCGTTGTTGTTTATAATATATATCAATGATCTTGATGAAGGAATTGCTAGTGATATGAGCAAATTCGCCGATGACACGAAGATAGGTAGGATAATTGATTCAAACATAGATGTTAGGGAACTTCAGGAGGATTTAGACAAACTCTACTCTTGGTCAGAAAAGTGGCAGATGCAGTTCAATGTAGATAAATGCAAGGTTCTGAAGCTCGGGAGTGTCCATAACCCTAGCACTTATAAGTTAAATAATGTAGAACTTAGCGATACAGATTGCGAAAAGGACTTGGGGGTTATGGTAAGCAGCAACCTTAAACCAAGACAGCAATGCCTAAGCGTACATAATAAGGCAAATAGATTACTGGGATTTATATCAAGAAGTGTAAGCAACAGAAGTCCAGAGGTCATACTGCATCTTTATACATCATTAGTAAGGCCTCACCTAGATTATGCAGCTCAATTCTGGTCTCCATATTACAGAATGGACATAAATTCGTTAGAAAACATTCAGCGTAGGATGACTAAATTAATACATAGCATTAGAAATCTTCCTTATGAAGAAAGATTGAAGACTCTTAAGTTACATTCACTTGTTAGACGAAGAATGAGGGGAGACCTGATCGAAGTGTATAAGTGGAAGATAGGTATTAATAAAGGGGATATTAACAAGGTCTTGAGGATATCTCTCCAAGAGAGAACCCACAGTAATGGATTTAAATTAGATAAGTTTAGATTTAGAAAGGACATAGGAAAGTACTGGTTTGGAAATAGGGTAGTTGATGAGTGGAACAGTCTACCTAGTTGGGTTATTGAGGCTAGGACTTTGGGTAGTTTCAAATTTAGGTTCTTTTTCTGTCTCATAAACACGCTAGATAACAGGGATATCTTGCTTCTCCTACTTACACTTTGGTCACACTTCACAGACACGCACATGCATATATATATACATACATCTAGGTTTTTCTCCTTTTTCTAAATAGATCTTGTTCTTTTTTATTTCTTCTATTGTCCATGGGGAAGTGGAAAAGAATCTTTCCTCCGTAAGCCATGCGTGTCGTATGAGGCGACTAAAATGCCGGGAGCAATGGGCTAGTAACCCCTTCTCCTGTATACATTTACTAAAAAAGAGAAGAAGAAAAACTTTATAAAACTGGGATGCTTAAATGTGCGTGGATGTAGTGCGGATGACAAGAAACAGATGATTGCTGATGTTATGAATGAAAAGAAGTTGGATGTCCTGGCTCTAAGCGAAACAAAGCTGAAGGGGGTAGGAGAGTTTCAGTGGGGGGAAATAAATGGGATTAAATCTGGAGTATCTGAGAGAGTTAGAGCAAAGGAAGGTGTAGCAGTAATGTTAAATGATCAGTTATGGAAGGAGAAAAGAGAATATGAATGTGTAAATTCAAGAATTATGTGGATTAAAGTAAAGGTTGGATGCGAGAAGTGGGTCATAATAAGCGTGTATGCACCTGGAGAAGAGAGGAATGCAGAGGAGAGAGAGAGATTTTGGGAGATGTTAAGTGAATGTATAGGAGCCTTTGAACCAAGTGAGAGAGTAATTGTGGTAGGGGACCTGAATGCTAAAGTAGGAGAAACTTTTAGAGAGGGTGTGGTAGGTAAGTTTGGGGTGCCAGGTGTAAATGATAATGGGAGCCCTTTGATTGAACTTTGTATAGAAAGGGGTTTAGTTATAGGTAATACATATTTTAAGAAAAAGAGGATAAATAAGTATACACGATATGATGTAGGGCGAAATGACAGTAGTTTGTTGGATTATGTATTGGTAGATAAAAGACTGTTGAGTAGACTTCAGGATGTACATGTTTATAGAGGGGCCACAGATATATCAGATCACTTTCTAGTTGTAGCTACACTGAGAGTAAAAGGTAGATGGGATACAAGGAGAATAGAAGCATCAGGGAAGAGAGAGGTGAAGGTTTATAAACTAAAAGAGGAGGCAGTTAGGGTAAGATATAAACAGCTATTGGAGGATAGATGGGCTAATGAGAGCATAGGCAATGGGGTCGAAGAGGTATGGGGTAGGTTTAAAAATGTAGTGTTAGAGTGTTCAGCAGAAGTTTGTGGTTACAGGAAAGTGGGTGCAGGAGGGAAGAGGAGCGATTGGTGGAATGATGATGTAAAGAGAGTAGTAAGGGAGAAAAAGTTAGCATATGAGAAGTTTTTACAAAGTAGAAGTGATGCAAGGAGGGAAGAGTATATGGAGAAAAAGAGAGAGGTTAAGAGTGGTGAAGCAATGTAGAAAGAGAGCAAATGAGAGAGTGGGTGAGATGTTATCAACAAATTTTGTTGAAAATAAGAAAAAGTTTTGGAGTGAGATTAACAAGTTAAGAAAGCCTAGAGAACAAATGGATTTGTCAGTTAAAAATAGGAGAGGAGAGTTATTAAATGGAGAGTTAGAGGTATTGGAAAGATGGAGGGAATATTTTGAGGAATTGTTAAATGTTGATGAAGATAGGGAAGCTGTGATTTCGTGTATAGGGCAAGGAGGAATAACATCTTGTAGGAGTGAGGAAGAGCCAGTTGTGAGTGTGGGGGAAGTTCGTGAGGCAGTAGGTAAAATGAAAGGGGGTAAGGCAGCCGGGATTGATGGGATAAAGATAGAAATGTTAAAAGCAGGTGGGGATATAGTTTTGGAGTGGTTGGTGCAATTATTTAATAAATGTATGGAAGAGGGTAAGGTACCTAGGGATTGGCAGAGAGCATGCATAGTTCCTTTGTAAAAAGGCAAAGGGGATAAAAGAGAGTGCAAAAATTATAGGGGGATAAGTCTGTTGAGTGTACCTGGTAAAGTGTATGGTAGAGTTATAATTGAAAGAATTAAGAGTAAGACGGAGAATAGGATAGCAGATGAACAAGGAGGCTTTAGGAAAGGTAGGGGGTGTGTGGACCAGGTGTTTACAGTGAAACATATAAGTGAACAGTATTTAGATAAGGCTAAAGAGGTCTTTGTGGCATTTATGGATTTGGAAAAGGCGTATGACAGGGTGGATAGGGGGGCAATGTGGCAGATGTTGCAAGTGTATGGTGTAGGAGGTAGGTTACTGAAAGCAGTGAAGAGTTTTTACGAGGATAGTGAGGCTCAAGTTAGTATGTAGGAAAGAGGGAAATTTTTTCCCAGTAAAAGTAGGCCTTAGACAAGGATGTGTGATGTCACCGTGGTTGTTTAATATATTTATAGATGGGGTTGTAAGAGAAGTAAATGCGAGGGTCTTGGCAAGAGGCGTGGAGTTTAAAGATAAAGAATCACACACAAAGTGGGAGTTGTCACAGCTGCTCTTTGCTGATGACACTGTGCTCTTGGGAGATTCTGAAGAGAAGCTGCAGAGATTGGTGGATGAATTTGGTAGGGTGTGCAAAAGAAGAAAATTAAAGGTGAATACAGGAAAGAGTAAGGTTAGGATAACAAAAAGATTAGATGATTTGAATATCAGATTGGAGGGAGAGAGTATGGAGGAGGTGAACGTATTCAGATATTTGGGAGTGGACGTGTCAGCGGATGGGTCTATGAAAGATGAGGTGAATCATAGAATTGATGAGGGAAAAAGAGTGAGTGGTGCACTTAGGAGTCTGTGGAGACAAAGAACTTTGTCCTTGGAGGCAAAGAGGGGAATGTATGAGAGTATAGTTTTACCAACGCTCTTATATGGGTGTGAAGCGTGGGTGATGAATGTTGCAGCGAGGAGAAGGCTGGAGGCAGTTGAGATGTCATGTCTGAGGGCAATGTGTGGTGTGAATATAATGCAGAGAATTCGTAGTTTGGAAGTTAGGAGGAGGTGCGGGATTACCAAAACTGTTGTCCAGAGGGCTGAGGAAGGGTTGTTGAGGTGGTTTGGACATGTAGAGAGAATGGAGCGAAACAGAATGACTTCAAGAGTGTATCAGTCTGTAGTGGAAGGAAGGCGGGGTAGGGGTCGGCCTAGGAAGGGTTGGAGGGAGGGGGTAAAGGAGGTTTTGTGTGCGAGGGGCTTGGACTTCCAGCAGGCATGTGTGAGCGTGTTTGATAGGAGTGAATGGAGACAAATGGTTTTTAATACTTGACGTGCTGTTGGAGTGTGAGCAAAGTAACATTTATGAAGGGATTCAGGGAAACCGGCAGGCCGGACTTGAGTCCTGGAGATGGGAAGTACAGTGCCTGCACTCTGAAGGAGGGGTGTTAATGTTGCAGTTTAAAAACTGTAGTGTAAAGCACCCTTCTGGCAAGACAGTGATGGAGTGAATGATGGTGAAAGTTTTTCTTTTTCGGGCCACCCTGCCTTGGTGGGAATCGGCCAGTGTGATAAAAAAAAAAAAAAAAAAAAGTACATGAGTGGGAGGGGTTGGATTTGAGAGGAACTTGCACATCGGAGCTTGTTTCTTGGGTGGCATTGAAAATTGGGTTGGTCAAATGTTTGTTAGTGGGATGAATTGTAAAGGACCTGCCTAGTATGGGCCAACAGGCCTGCTGCAGTGTTCCTCCTTTCTTATGTTCTTATGTTCTTGTTTCTGTGTCCCCTCCCTGGAACATCCTGTCTTTGTCCACCTTGTCTATTCCACGCAGTATTTTATATGTCGTTATCATGTCTCCCCTGACCCTCCTGTCCTCCAGTGTCGTCAGGCCGATTTCCCTTAATCTTTCTTCATAGGACATTTCCCTTAGCTCTGGAACTAACCTTGTCGCAAACCTTTGTACTTTCTCTAGTTTCTTGACGTGCTTTATCAAGTGCGGGTTCCAAACAGGTGCTGCATACTCCAGTATGGGCCTGACATACACGGTGTACAGTGTCTTGAATGATTCCTTACTAAGGTATCGGAATGCTGTTCTCAGGTTTGCCAGGCGCCCATATGCTGCAGCAGTTATCTGATTCATGTGTGCTTCCGGAGACATGCTCGGTGTTATACTCACCCCAAGATCTTTCTCCTTGAGTGAGGTTTGCAGTCTTTGGCCACCTAGCCTATACTCTGTCTGTGGTCTTCTGTGCCCTTCCCCTATCTTCATGACTTTGCATTTGGCAGGATTAAATTCGAGAAGCCATTTGCTGGACCAGGTGTCCAGTCTGTCCAGGTCTCTTTGAAGTCCTGCCTGGTCCTCATCAGATTTAATTCTCCTCATTAACTTCACATCATCTGCAAACAGGGACACTTCTGAGTCTAACCCTTCCATCATGTCGTTCACATATACCAAAAATAGCACTGGTCCTAGGACCGACCCCCGTGGGACCCTGCTCGTCACAGGTGCCCACTGTGATACATCATTACGTACCATGACTCGTTGTTGCCTCCCTGTCAGGTATTCTCTGATCCATTGCAGTGCCCTTCCTGTTAAATGCGCCTGATGCTCTAGCTTCTGCACTAATCTCTTGTGAGGAACTGTGTCAAAGGCCTTCTTGCAGTCCAAGAAGATGCAATCAACCCACCCCTCTCTCTCGTGTCTTACTTCTGTTATTTTATCATAAAACTCCAGAAGGTTTGTGACACAGGATTTGCCTTCCGTGAATCTGTGCTGGTTGGCATTTATACTCTTGTTCCGTTCCAGGTGCTCCACCACTCTCCTCCTGATAATCTTCTCCATAATTTTGCATACTATACACGTCAATGACACAGGTCTATAGTTTAGTGCCTCTTTTCTGTCTCCTTTTTTAAAAATGGGAACTACATTTGCCGTCTTCCGTACCTCGGGTAGTTGCCCAGTTTCCAGGGACGTGTTGAAGATTGTGGTAAGTGGCACGCACAACATATCTGCTCCCTCTCTAAGGACCCACGGGGAGATGTTGTCCGGTCCCATTGCCTTTGAGGTATCGATGTCCCTTAGCAGTTTCTTCACCTCCTCCTCATCTGTATGTATGTCGTCCAACACTTGTTGGTGTATTCCTTGCTGGTGTCCCCATCTGGTCTGTCCCCCCAGAGTCCTTCCTGTCTCTACTGTAAATACTTCCTTAAATCTCGTGTTGAGCTCCTCGCATACCTCTTGATCGTTTCTTGTGAGTTCTCCACCTTCTTTCCTCAGCCTTATCACCTGGTCCTTGACTGTTGTCTTCCTCCTAATGTGGCTATACAGCAGTTTCGGGTCAGATTTGACTTTCGATGCTTTGTCTTTTTCATACTGTCGCTGGGCCTCCCTCCTTATCTGTGCATACTCGTTTCTGGCTCTTCTACTAATCTCCTTGTTTTCCTGGGTCCTATGCCTCCTGTACCTTTTCCATTCTCTGTTGCACTTAGTTTTTGCCTCCCTACACCTTCGGGTAAACCAAGGACTCGTTTTGGTCTTCCTATTATTTCTGTTTCCCTTGGGAACAAAACTTTCCTCTGCCTCCTTGCACTTTGTTGCCACATATTCCATCATCTCGTTTACTGATTTTTCTACCATTTCTCTGTCCCACTGAACCTCCTGCAGGAAGTTTCTCATACCTGTGTAGTCCCCCCTTTTATAGTTTGGCCTGTCCCCTTCAGTTCCTGTTACCTTCTCCACTTGTAACTCTACTATATAGTCAAAACTCAGAACCACGTGATCGCTAGCTCCAAGGGGCCTCTCGTAAGTGATGTCCTCAATGTCTGAACTGCTCAGGGTGAACACAAGATCCAGTCTTGCTGGCTCATCCTCCCCTCTCTCTCTGGTTGTGTCCCTGACATGTTGATGCATGAGGTTTTCAAGTACCACATCCATCATCTTGTGTGTGTGTGTGTGTCTATCATTGTGTTTTGCATCTTAGTATTAACCTTTAATGAACAGTCTACTATCTACTTGATAAATTAAATACGCAAGTGTATGAACTTGACATGTATAATAAATACTCTGAGAAAACATATGCATCAGTTTTCTGGTAGTGATTGATAGGATGTATCATTGGTAATAATACTCAAAATTTTAAATATACACACGTGCAACTAATAAAGTTATTACGGCTGTTTTCCTCAGCAGGAACCTTTGTAAGCGGAAGTTCTTGTAAGCGATAGGTGTAGTAGTATGTTATTAGCTGTGTGTGTGTTTATTTACCTAACACTGTTAGTGTGTTAACTATTTGTGTATGATAGTTTTGATAACTTGTTTCTGTGAATTTGATTAACAACGATACTACTACTACTACTACTACTAATACTACTACTACTACTACTAATACTACTACTACTACTTCTAATACTACTACTACTAATACTAATACTACTACTACTACTACTACTACTACTAATAATAATAATAGTGTAGTAGGCTGATAGACAGCAACCACTCAGGGAGGTACTACCGTCCTGCCAAATGAATGTGAAGGGGAAACCTGTAACTATTGTACACAATAGTAGGATTTCTGGTGTTTTTTCTGTTTCATAAACGCAAGAAAACAGGTACATCTTGCTACTGCTAATTACTCAGTCGTATTATACACTCATCTGAGTTTTCTTCTAATTTCTTAATAGCTATCCTTTTTATTTCCTCTTATCTCCACGAGGAATGGAGAATTCCTCCGTAAGCCATGTGTGTTGTAAAAGGCGACTAAAATGCCGGGAATAAGGGGATTGTAACCCCTATGTATAAAATACTACATTGAAGAAAATTAAAAGATGGAATGTTTGAAAGTGCAAAGATATAGTGCAGGTAGACTTGATAGTGAATAAAAAGATGCTGGATGTGTTAGTTCTAAGCGAAACAAAGCCAAAGGGGTTATGAGAATTTCGTTGGTGAGAAGTAGGATTAGGGCGGATGTATCAGAGAATGAGAGGTAAGGAAAGAGTAGCAGTAATGTTAAAAAATCACTTATGGAAAGAAAGGTAATATAAATTTATAAATTCAAGGATTATGTGGGTGAAAACAAGAGTGGGATGTGAAAAATAGGTAATGGTGTTTTTGTAGATAAATGGTTCCGAGAACCGACAAGTTGATAAATTAGACAATTGCGCATCACTTTGGTATCTTTATTGCGGAAACGTTTCGCCACATAGTGATCTCATCAGTCCAATACAAAAAAGAATGGTTGAAGATCTGAAGGAATTTGAAGTAATCAGTCTCTCAGCCTGGGAGTGATGGAATGATTACATGGACTCCAGGCTGAATAACTGATTACCTGACTCCTCCTGATCTGCAACCATTCTTCTTTGTATTGGACTGATGAAGCCACCGTGTGGAGAAACGCTTCCACGATAAAGTTACCTAACTGTGGAACATGTGTAATTTATCAGTGGTGATTATACATCTGGGAGGGAAAAGTGTGGAGGAGAAAGAACTTTCGGGAGGTGTTGGGCGAGTATTTAGGGACCTTTGAACCAAGTGAGAAATTGTTGTGGGGGACGCAAGTGCTAGCGGGAGAAACTCTTATAGAGGACGTAGTAGTAGGTAAGTTTGGAGTACCAGGGGTAAATAATTGGGTCCTTAATTGAACTGTGTATTGAAAAAGACTTGGTAAAAGGTAATGCATAGATTATGTAAGGTTTGTCAGGAAAGAGAACAAGTGTTCCATGACGCGGGTCTTAGTCATATGAAGACTCGCAGCTGGAACTATTGGTCATGTGACCGAAGCCTTTCACTGGCTTACCGGTCCACCCCCTTAAAAATTAAGGTTATTTATAACCAACTGGTAATACATAGTTCAAAAAAGAGGATAACTAAGTACACGAGATACGATATAAGGCAGAATGACAACAGTATGTAAGACTGCTGTATGCATTAGTAAATAAAAGGTGGATTGGTGAGTAGACTTCTGGTTCTGTATGTTTTTAGAGGGGGAGACAAATACATCAGATTATCTAGTGGTAGGCACTTTGAGAGCAAAGAGTAGATGGGGCACGAGGAGAATATCAGTAAGAGAGGAGAGGTAAGATACAAGTAACTACTGGACGAAAAGTGGTCTAGAAAGAGTACACATAATGAGGTCGAAGAAGTATGAGGTAGATTTAAGAATGCAGTGTTAGTGCAGCAGAAATGTGTGGATATAGGAAGGTGTGTGCGGGTGGGGGGGGGTAGTGATTGATGGAATGAAAAAGTAATGATTGTGGTAGGGGAGAAAAAGTTACAATATCAGGTTTTACAGAGTAAAAGTGATGTACAGAGGGTGGAGTGTCTGGAGAATAAAAACAAAGGGTAAAAGAATTGTGAAAGAACATAAAAAGAGAGCAAATGAGAAAGTGAATGTGGTTTTATTAGCAAATTTTGCTGAGAACAAGAAAGGTTTGGAGATCAGTAAGTTGAGAAAGTCTGGGGAACAAATGAATTTAACAGTAATAAACGAAAGAGGGGAGTTAGGAGATGAGGTGGAGGTATTGAGAAAGTGGAAGGTATATTTTTGAGCTCTTAAATGTTGATGAAGAAGAGGAAACAGTGATTTCATGCACTGGCCAGGAAGGTATAACGTCTTTTCAGAGTGAGGAAGAGCCAGATGTGAGTGTGGGGAAAATGCGCGAAGCAGTGGGTAAAGCAGCTGGGATCAAGCCAGAAATGTTAAAAGCAGGTGAGGACATGGTTTAGGAGTAGTTGGTGCACTGGTTCAATAAATGTATGAAGGAGAAAGGGTACCTAGGGATTGGCAGAGCACGCAGAGTTCCTTTGTGCAAGGAAAATGGATTAAAAAAAGGGTATAAGAATTAAAGGGGAAGAAGTCTGTTGAGTATGCCATGTAAAGTGTTTGGTAATTATTGTTGGAAGAATTAAGGGTAAAGCAAGAAGGATTGCAGATGAACAAACTTTTAGGAAGGGAAGGAGATGTGTAAACTGTTTACATTGAAGCATATAAGTGAACAATATTTAGATGGAGATGAGATTGTAGAAGTGAATGCATGAGTGTTGGGGAGAGGCACGGGGTTGAGATAAAGAAAAATTTTATCTTTTTTTTCAGTATATAAAATGTAGTTTACATGTAATCAAATATTGTTAATCACAAAAGAAAGCCACTAGCATGCATGTACATTTCAGGGAAAGCTGATATAAAAATGGGTACAGCTGTCACAGTTGCTGTTTTCCGATGACACTGTGCTTTTGAGACATCCTGGAGAGAAGTTGCAAATGTTGGCAGACGAATTAAAGGATATGTAAAAGAAGGAAATTAGAAGTGACCATAAGAAAGAGCAAGATACTGAGAGGAAACCGGAGATCAAGGAAATGGAAAATTGGTTATCAGATTGGAAGGAGGAAGTATGAAGACAGTAAATGTGTTCAGATATTTGGGAGTTGACTTGTCAGTGGACGGGTCAGTGAAAGATAAGGTGAATCATTGAATTGACGAGGGGAAAAAAGGTGGAGGGTGCATTGAGGCACCTGTAGACACAAAGAATCTTATCCATGGAAGCAAGAGCGTGAATGTACCAGAGTATAGGGTATCGACACTTATATGGGTGTGGAGCATGGGTTTTAAACGATGTAACAAGTAGGCTTGAGGGCAGTGAAGATGTGTTTTAGAGCAACATGTGGTATGAATATCATGTAGAATCCGTAGTTTGGAGATTGGAAGGTGTGGGGTTACCAAAAGTATTCAGAGAGCTGAAGAGGGATTTTTGAGGTGGTTTAGACATATAAAATAATGTAGGAAAATAGGATGACCTGGAAAGTATAAATCAGAAGTGGAGAGAATTAAGGGTAGGGGTCGTGTTAGGAGTAGAAGTGTTTAATTATGAAAACTGTGCTGTTGGAGTTCAAGCAAAATAACATTTATGAAGGGATTCATGAGAGACCGGTTAGCCAGATTTGAATCCTGGAGGTGAGAGGTATAGTGCCTGCACTCTAAAGGAGTGGGGATTTTTTTGGGGTGGAAGGGTCAGAACTATAGCACGTTTCTAGGAAGACAATGATAGAATGAATGGTGAGTGTTTCTTTTTCTGGTCATCTTACTTCCGTGGGAGACGGCCAGTGTTATGATAATAAATATACAATAATACAGGTCCAAAAGGCATGTTCACTATTCAAAACAGACTCGGATATAATTTATCTTACAAATTGCAAGACAAAGTAAAAACAAATGTTGGTCCAACTACTAATGCATAATGTGGACATTAAAAAAATAACATATATGAAGTCTGGGGCACAAATTTTACTTAAAAAGAGCTTCACTCTTTACATGGCCGCCTCATAGTGCACCATTACTAAAAGTTCATAACTCATACAGATTATCTGCCTATTTGTTTTCAGCATTTATAGACAGTCTCAAACATTTTTTTACAAATCATAAAAGAATGCCAATAAAAAGGCAGAAATCGCAACTGTATAGAAATTATACACACACATCAAAAATTCAAGTCATACAATTTAAGTTTAGTAGGACTCGCAAAATCGTACTGACACGAATATCAACAACTCGGCGAGCGGAGGCTGGCAGGGTATAGTAGATAACTCTCTGTCCTGCTAGTTTAGGACTCTCTTGCCATAGGTTCGAACTCTCCATTAGCATAGTCAAATCTAGTACGCAGGTTTCACCTTCGACAAGTTCATCATTGTACATCGTGTCCTTCTAATGCAGTAATAGTAATGCAGTCGTCAGTTGCACGTGTTAGTCCTCCTTTAAGTATTCAACTGATCGATGCAGCTGCTTAACATCATTAGGTAATTTATTGGTCTTTTATAGTTTTATAGAAGGTGTTCGATGCTAGGTCAGTGCGTCATCGAAAACTTATTTCCATTGCCTTAATCTTGTCCCCCAGGTAGCATAAAAGGTTGCTGCTAGAGTGTAAGGAAACACTAGTACCTTTAGTGTTAGTTTCATTTAATTAGTTTCATTTAATTAATTTTTTAAACAAAAATAAGCCACTGAAGAAGATAGAAAACTGTGGTATAAGAGCGCTGATATACTTGATGTTATAACTGTCGTAGTTTATGGCGGTGAGAAGAGATATTGTAACTGTTATAGTTTTGTGGTGGTGTGTTGAGGGGAGATACAGCTATCATAGTTAGTGGTGGTGAGAAGAGATGTAACTGTATCATGGTTTATGGTGGTGAGAAGAGATGTAACTGTATCATGGTTTATGGTGGTGAGAAGAGATGTAACTGTATCATGGTTTATGGTGGTGAGAAGAGATGTAACTGTATCATGGTTTGTGGTGGTGAGAAGAGATGTAACTGTATCATGGTTTGTGGTGGTGAGAAGATATGTAATTTTATCATGGTTTATGGTGGTGAGAAGAGATGTAACTGTATCATGGCGGTGAGAAGAGATGTAACTGTATCATGGTGGTGAGAAGAGATGTAACTGCATCATGGTGGTGAGAAGAGATGTAACTATCATGGTGGTGAGAAGAAATGCAACTGTATCATGGTGGTGAGAAAAGATGTAACTGTGTCATGGTTTATGGTGGTGAGAAAAGATGTAACTGTGTCATGGTTTATGGTGGTGAGAAAAGATGTAACTGTGTCATGGTTTATGGTGGTGAGAAAAGATGTTTTAACTCTATCATAGGTTGTAATGTATACCTGGAGAGTGTTTCGGGGGTCAACGCCCCCGCGGCCCGGTCTGTAACCAGGCCTCATAGTGGATCAAGGCCTAACCAACCAGGCTATCATTGTTGGCCGCACGAACCACAACCCGGCTGGTTAGGTACTGACTTCAGGTGCCTGTCCAGCGCCTTCTTGAAGACAGCCAGGGGTCTATTGGTAATCCCTCTTATGTACGCTGGGAAGCAGTTGAACAGTCTTGGGCCCCTGACACTTATTGTGTTCTCTTATCGTGCTAGTGGCGCCCCTGCTTTTCATTGGAGGGATGTTGCATCGTCTGCCGAGTCTTTTGCTTTCATAAGGGAGTGATTTTCGTGTGCAGGTTTGGTACTAATCCCTCTAGGATTTTCCAAGTGTATATAAGCATGTATCTCTCCCGCCTGTGTTCTAGGGAGTACAAGTTGAGGAACTTCAAGCGTTCCCAGTAACTGAGGTGTTTTATCGCAGTTATGGCACATAACTGCGATAAAACACCTCAGGTTCTCTGTGCATTTTCTAGGCGAGAAGAGATTGTCAAAGTTGTATTAGTGTTGCGAGGAGAGGGACGAGCTGGGGCAACAACACAGGGTAAGCTTGCCCCTTGCCATACTTTTCCACAGCTTGAGGACTCTCACTCGTTCTAACGTAAGTTCCTCAGGATGGTAGTAACATTCGTATGTTGCTACCGTCCTAAGTGGGTTAAATGGAAGCCTACTAAACGTTTCAAACTGGCAGAATTGCTGGTCTCTCCCTTGGCATATGAATCTTCCAAACGTCTACTTAAATTTAATATACGAGTTAATTTTTATTTTTAATGCACTAACTTCATTCTCGACTATTTTTTTTTTCCATTTACGGAAATGTGGTCTAATTAGGCCGGGTCACGAGTGATGGGGTGATTCTCGGAACCAGATATATAGTAAATATGTATCGTTCCAGCCGCGGTATTGTGCCTTTTTTGTTATTTATATACCAAAACAAACCATTTTATTAAACATAATTTCGCAATGTGTGTTAGATGGCAACTCAGTAGTATCAGTTTCACGCATGGGACGTTGTAACAAATAGAGTAGCGGGTATTGGCCAGAGGAGTTTTTATAGGTGGCGGAGTTTTCTCAGCTGGTGAGAGGAGGAGGCTGAGGGAGTGGCGTTGATGGTGGTAGCCGGAGTGGCAGTAGTGTACCACTTGCCTATGGGCTTTTCCTTGTAAGATTTACTGCTAACCAAGTATTGTTATTAATTATCTTCTTGAGAATTATAATAAGAATTATAATATGTTGTCTTACTGCATGGAATGAGTATCAAGAAGGACTTGCAGCTCTGTTACCATCACCATATCACAACCACTATCACCATGGTATCACAACCACCATCACCATGGTACCATCACAACCACCATCACCATGGTACCATCACAACCACCATCACCATGGTACCATCACAACCACCATCACCATGGTACCATCATAACCACCATCACCATGGTACCATCACAACCACCATCACCATGGTACCATCACAACCACCATCCCCATGGTACCTTCATAAACACCATCATCACGTCACCATGGTATCATCACTACCACTTGAACCTCTCCTACCTTGCTCCCACCTCATGCTTACCATGAGACATCACCTTGTATCTCCTCTTTCAAGTGCTCACTGTTAAGACTACTTCATGTTATTTATACAAACTAATCTTACAGCCTCCTTGATGTTTTTTTTTTGTTTCGTTATTTATATAATATACAAGATGTCACGGTTGCAGTTAAAAAGATTCCTTTCTACTCATTGGTTGATCGCTGTTACAATTGGCGTTGCCGTTTTTAGGGGCTACGACGGCTTGTGCCGTATGAGCCCTGCTGCCAGGAGTCTGGCATCTTAGACGACCACTCAGAGCTAGATACACTGCCCAACCTGCCCAAGACGCCGAGAAACAGAACCAATAGGGTCTATTAATAACATGAACGGTGCTAGTGACATCACAAGGTGAGCGTCCGGTATTTTGCCAGTCAAGTGTTCGCGGGTGATGCGACATCATGTCACTGTGTGAGAGTCGTAGTTTGTGTAACCGCAGCTCATCCTGTGAACGGCAGTTTATTGTTTCCCAGTAGCTCATCCTGTGAGCAGTAGTTTTTTGTGCACCAGCAGCTAATCCTATGAGACAACGGGGAAAAAAGGACAGAGGTTTCAATAGGTCATTGTCAATTCCCACTGACAATCCTGTAGTTGATCATTAATCATTGCAATACGTAAATACGTTTAATGTTTATTATTACGACTAAACCCTGGTCACTTGTCTAGGTACTGCAAAATGGATAGTCTCAAGATTTCAAATAACATTAGCAATCAAGTGATCCACCATATTCGTATGATGCTTGAGTCTCTGTATGTTTGGACATTCTGAAATAAAATGTTGCGGTATGTGGACCTTGTCTGACTACACATATTTCATGTGACTGACATCATACAAGCTGAACTACCATAGATACTTATAACCTGGTCTTAGTCTGGCAATGAAAACGTCTTACCTTGTAGTGACAAGCGGTCTGCTGGTTATGGTGTATGGTCTTGAACGTGAGGATGCTACATTGCGATCTCAGGCTGTATAGAGTAACGAGGATGGTTTATTGGTTAATTGAGTATCATAACTTACTACACCTGATATGTAAACGTAATACGTCAATTGAAAAAGTGGAGATTTTGAGGTAATCAGTTCCTCTTGCATTTATATGGTTATTAAATAATGCCAACAGTGCTTGACCGACAAAATGTCGGACACAGTTGCTAGTCACGTGACTGAAGACACGAATGCTTTGTGAGATCAGCTGATGAGTGTGGTCTCAGCTATACATGTTTTTATTTAGTGCTTATATTCACTGATAATT
>NC_091322.1:1615560-1663060 GCF_038502225.1 Cherax quadricarinatus | reverse complement strand
TGCGGGGTATATATTGTGGGGTATATAATGAAAGGCAGAGGAATGTGAGGGGTTTAGAAGTGTTTGATCTTACATTTAAGGATCACAAGTGTTACTGTAACAACTGCAGGGAAAATTATAGACTTGATGACAAAAATTCAAAATAAAGAGAAACCAAGCCACTGATGCTCTTCAAGTCACTTGGGCTCTCTAGACTGGAATTTCCTGCAAACTTCAGTCTTATATTGTACATTTGGAGAATGTACAGAGAATTTTCAATGCTCATGTTGGTTCAGTTAAGAACCTAAATTATTGTCCTTCTGACAGCTCTCCCAGGAATGCAGATGAGAAAGATGCATCTTAATCTATACCTGGAGAATTCTGAAGGAACTGGTTCCCAGTCGACACGCTGAAACTACTACGTACGAAAGGAAGAGGCTCAGAAAACGTTTTAAAATACCCCCATTGAAAAACAGGGTTTCAACAAGCACACCAAAAGATAAATCAATAAGTGTAAAGATATCGACTTTTCAACATCCTCCTTTTATATACAAAGAAGCTTAGTAACAGACCCCTGGCTGTTTTCAAAAAGGAACTTTTATACGTATATAGCTTCTAATCAGCCAGACTGTAGTGTATGCATTGAAGTACCACTAATTGCTACCATCAGTAGCCTGAACAATCAGGCTAGCAGTTAGGTGGTCTGGTCCGGGAACGTACCGGATAGGGGAGGGTGGAGCGCAGTGTCCCCTGAAACCATAAACAGGTAGTTAACAGATAAGTATTCAGTGGTACCACTTGTTGAAAAGTATTCAGATCTCATTTTGATTTTTTTTTTTTTGTGGCAGCTTGTATTTAGTAACACTAAACAATTTCTTAATGCAGGCTCCTTATACCTGCTGTCACTCTTCACCCAGCAGTAAGTAGGTATCTGGGTGTTAGTAGACTGGTGTAGGTCGCATCCTAGGGGACAAGATTGAAGGACTCCAATGGAAATAAGACGAGTCATCGATGACGCATTGACTCTTGAGTTATTCTGGGTGGCTAACCCTCTTAAAAATCCGAACAAGTCTTACCTTATATTTGAGCCTATAAAATGTGCTTCTCGTATAATATAAATGTGTGTGTACTCACCTAATTGTGGTTGCAGGGGTCGAGACTCAGCTCCTGGCCCCGCCTCTTCACTGATCGCTACTGGATCCTCTCTCTGCTTCCTGAGCTTTGTCATACCTCTTCTTAAAACTATGTATGGTTCCTGCCTCCACTACTTCACTTGCTAGGCTATTCCACTTGCTGACAACTCTATGACTGAAGAAATACTTCCTAACGTCCCTGTGACTCGTCTGAGTCTTCAGCTTCCAGTTGTGACCCCTTGTCCCTGTGTCCCCTCTGGAACATCCTATCTCTGTCCACCTTGTCTATTCCCCGCAGTATCTTGTATGTCGTTATCATGTCTCCCCTGACCCTTCTGTCCTCCAGTGTCGTCAGTCCGATTTCCCTTAACCTTTCCTCGTACGACATTCCCTTGAGCTCTGGGACTAGCCTTGTTGCAAACCTTTGTACTTTCTCTAACTTCTTGACGTGCTTGACCAGGTGTGGGTTCCAGACTGGTGCTGCATACTCCAGTATGGGCCTAACATACACAGTGTACAGTGTCTTGAACGATTCCTTATTAAGGTATCGGAACGCTATTCTCAGGTTTGCCAGGCGCCCGTATGCTGCAGCGGTTATTTGGTTGATGTGTGCCTCCGGTGATGTGCTCGGTGTTATGGTCACCCCAAGGTCTCTCCCTGAGTGAGGTCTGTAGTCTTTGTCCACCTAGCCTATACTCTGCGGTGTGTGTGTGTGTGTGAGAGAGAGAGAGATGGTATGGGGGCTTGAAATTCTGGGCATGATTCTTAACCCCACACATACAAACAGGACCACGGGCGTAAAACCTTCAAGGAATGTGTGAACACACTTCAGACGTGAGAATGTCCGACTGTTGCTCAAACTCACTTTTATGGAGATCCCGAACTAATCTCTGGTTCCACAGTAAAGTAGTTTACATGTCCCGAATTCTAAAGTCAATAAACTTAGAATCCTCTGACAATATTAGAAAAATAGTATCACGAAGGAAATGGAATGGAATGGTAGGGGTTCCATCTGAAGGGCCAGTGTCTATACGGCGTAGCTTTAAGTAGCACTATAATCTACCAACAAAATAACTGGTGCTTACCACCAAGAAAACCACGGATGTGAAAGACTTCCAACGAACGGTTTGCATTTGTGGTGAGTGCACTGAACCTGGGACCAGCTGCACCACTTTACACAATTGTTATCGCTGTCTTCACCTGCGTCACTAAAACATCTGTAAACGCTCCCCCCCCCCCCCACTCTTACGGAAAGTTCCTTGATACTGGTAAGAAATTCTTGATGCAAGGAAATAAACCTATTTTTTCCTCCTTGGATCGAACCTGATTGTCTCCCATTCCCCTCAAGCTCTGTATGAACCCTACGAGTTTAGCACTTTCCGTAAATATAATTTGAACTTTCATGTCAACAAAAGATTTTCCTTTGTTTAATACGCCCTATGTCCCACTTATCTCCTTATGTCCCTAATGTTAATAACTAGATGTATTTAGGACACTGCGTGCTCCTAGAAAGGTATCCTCTTATTGCGTGGCCCCAGTCCCCTGTGCCTTGATGCACGAGACAGGAATAGTGCAGAGTGCGGCAAAAGTTTCTGAACTTGTTAAATATTAGCGTTGAAGATCTGAAGCGAATCAGGAAAAGCATTCACAAGTTATCAAATGCACACCAATCCCAGTTTTTTGGGAACTAAAAGGTCAGATTAGGACATGTGCAGCCCAAAACTGTTTCAAACCTTCCACTTAGAAACACCAGTTTTAAAGACACTGAAGAAAAATTCTCTTTTCTCAAAGAGGCCAATATGCTAAAACACAGCACAAAATTTGAAGTCCCTCACAATTTGAATTATGAAGTTATCGGCGTTAAGGTACTTAGGATAAGACACTCGGAAATTATAGCATGAAACTCGGTATTTCCGTTGTCCATATTTCTTCCAGAAGACAGGCAGATTGGGACCTACACACGCCAATATCAATCTTTTTTTTTTTTTAGTAAGATTGACCAGCATCTAAGGTCTAAGTGCATAGGGAAGTTTTATTTAGGTTTTAGGTACGTATATATATTTTTTTTTACAATGGTCTTGAGGGGGCACAGACGTTATGAGCATATAATAGCGCATTATGTTGATTTGACCTAGGATAACCATGTAAAGTCACACATTGTGACTTCTGACCAGAGACCTTCTCTATTTTACAGAAAAATTTTTTTAGTAAAATAGGCACATGAAAATTCATGCAACCTAAAATCAAGGTGAAGCTTCTGAGGAAAACACATCAACACTAAAAGTTTAAAACCAGCCAGAAGATGTATTCTCCAGGTATTACACAAACTCCAATAAAATTTGCACCACGGCCGAAGCTCAAAAAACAATAATTTCGTAAGTTGCATCAACCATTCAAGATTGAAGCAATTTGGAATTTTTATTTTAATCGAGGGAAAGCGCTAAACATGTAGGGGGGGTCATATAGCGCCTATGGAATGGGAGATAATGAGATTCTAACCAAGAAGTGGAACATAAGTCCAGTTTCTCGGATCAACAGGTCTTCAGCGGCACCATGGCTCCTCCTGGCAGGAGACATACTCTAGTTATATTCTGGGAAATAATACTACATTATCTTGAGATGAGAGGTGACAAAATGAGGCCTACAGACTATTAACAGTACCAACCTTCTTCTAAGTGTGATGCACGAGTGTTGAAATTTTGAAGCCAGTCCGAAGAGGCTTTCGAAAGTTACCGCAAGGAAACCAATTTTGAAAATGGTATATATAAAGTTGAGCAGAAGCACCTGCATTTGTTAATTGTTGCACAAACCTTCACCTAGTAATAGATGACCAGGGTTAAAAATTTGAAGCCGATTGGATAAGATATTCTGAAGTTATGAACGAAAGCCTTGGACTAAATTAGTGGAAGACAAAAATTTACTACCTACCTGACAGGTTCTGGCATAAAATCTTATGAAAATATTCGTCAAAATTAAAAATGCCATAACGCGAGTTTCCAATATTTCTGTTTTCTCTTTTCCAGTTACATTCTATTTAAAACTATACTCTTAAAAAAATTGATACTGTGTTTTTTAAGAAGGTCTGATTGCATATATTTTTTCTTTAAAGATGACAAATCGGCATTACACAGCCCTAGTTTGAACAAAAATAACTTCCAAGTACCACACCAACACTTGCAGTTGATCATAGGAGGCATTCTCTAATTACATGAAAACCAATTTAATTAATAAAATTGGCATGTTAAAATTTACACTGAAGATTTGAAGCCTGTCAGAAAAAATCATTCTCTAGTAATTAATGTGAATCCAAAGTTTCTAGGTTTCTTGCAGTAAAATTTCAAATTTGCACCGAAACTGTCTTAACTTATTGGGCGTCTTCCTTATGGAATGCACAGCGTTAATATTTCAAAGCCGATAAGACGAGATATTTTTCAGTTATTGAATAAAATTGGAAACTAGGGATTTGTGCAGCCTTATTACTACTCGAGCCTTGTTGAAAATTTGAAGCCGACGAGAGGAGGCATTCTCCAGTTATCGCATGGGTTCCAGCAATTCCATGTTTTATAAAGCAATTAGTATATTGCCATGTTTTATAAACTAATTAGTGTATTGCCAAAATTAACTCTTCCACAAACTAAACTCGTACTGTCTTGGCCATAAAATGCATCAGCCATTAAATATCGAAGTCATTCACAAGAGGTAGATTCAAAATATGTTTAACGTGACAAAATTTCACACTATATTACATACAAGATTGGCAAATGTGCACCGACACAACTGAATTTCACTTTGTCATTGTCAAATGAGGAAGCACCTTTTTTTTTTAGGTTGAAGCCAAGCAGCAGAGTTTTAGAAGCTCTACTCTAACAGCTCCGTTCAAGGCAAGCGAAATTGTAGACCTGGAGAGTGTGCAGAGAACCTTCACTGCTCGCAGGCAACAGCGGTACATTATATGCTATACCTGGAAAATTCTAGAAGGATTGTTCCCAAATCTGCACACAAATGCTTCCTCATGAAAGTAAGAGGCTTAGCAGACAGTGCACAATACCCTCTATGAAAAGCAAGGGTGCAGTGAATACGTTAAGGGACAACTCAATAAAAAAAACAGGAAATGAACAAAAGATAAAAACAACAAAATCCACAAACTACTACTACTACATAATAAATATTAGTGATATTTAAGCCTAGCAGTAGGGCCCTCCTCAGAGTAATTAAGTCAGTTTTCACATATGGTTTGCAGCACATTCGTAAGTTAAGGTTAGGGTAGGTTGTCCTATATCCATTAAAAATAAATTGTACCGTAACGTAAAAACTATATAAGACGATAAAAGAAAAGTCTGCGTCGCGAGTAAAAATCTAGCTCGAGCAAATCAAGTCATAATTAAACTGTTTAAGGCACCTTCAACAGTCACCCATTTGCACTTGTGTCCTTTTACTTTACATGTTTTTAAAACAGTGACATAACGTCTGTGGCTAGGAGGACGAGCTGCATAATGAAATGCGTATAAATTCATCTTTGTTAGTGGGTTGCGGGTATTTCCTAAATTTGAGTAGGTCTGTTTTAGGAGACACGCATCAAGGATGGGCAGGAAGTAGTTTTTCCTCGAGGGTGAACTGGCTGTGGTTCCACCGCCTTGACTCTTTGAGGAACTCTTCAAGGCTGCAGCTCCTCTTAGTAATGAGTATATCGTCAGCGTAGCGCAGCCACATGAAAAATGTAGGGATAATGTTAACGAAACCTTCCGTGTTCAGGTGTTTCAAATAGATACTGGCTGCCACCGCACTCGGGTGAAAGGGTGAGTACAAAGGATCCTCGCAGAACTCTGCGAACATAAAGGCACATTTATACTTTCCTCCGAGCATACAGAATTTGTAGCAACGAGTACTTTGATGTAAAATTCTGTTCCAGTTTGGAGACACCTCAGAGTACCCACTTTTTCATTCTTGATTGCAGACACAGAACAACAAATGCTAAACCCAGAGAAAATTCTGAATTTGATACACATTCTCCCTACTGGTTAAACAACCACGCTCGTCACACCTACGCTGCTAAAGAAAAATATCGACGTGGCAGCAATAACCCATAATATCGAGGACCTTACCCACCCCACCCTCCACGGATCTTTCATCAGCACAGCCGATGTTTGCTCCATCCCTGCACAGGATGCGAGTGTTTCGTCGGAGAGACTGCATGTAGCGCTGATGTCACACTTCAGGAACACAAATACGCATGCAAAATACATACCATAAACATTTCATGGGTTATGCACAGAAACTCTCACGCCTGATAGCATGGAAACAAGACTAAATTCAACCTAACATGACAGTGTTAGAAAGAAATATCTGGAAATAGGCGTCATTAGGATATGTGTACTCACCTATATGTGGTTGCAGGAGTCAATTCACAGCTTTGTTTGTGTGTGTGTACTCGCCTAATTGTGGTTGCAGGGGTGGAGACTGCTCCTGGCCCCGCCTCTTCACCGAGTGCTACTAGGTCCTCTCCTTGCTCCATGAGCTTTATCATACCTAATGTGTGTGTGTGTGTGTGTATATGTGTGTGTGTGTCTGGGTTTTAAGGAAATTGATGAAAACCTTACATGATATCGTCGTACAATATCTTGTAAAATGTTCATCTTTTCTTCTTTACTATGAATTGCAAAATTTTAAAAATCTTTATTTTTCCAAAGGTCAGCGTGTGTTATGTTACAAGATGCGTTGCCTGAGGCGACCGGGGCGGTCATCCATGTTATACTGCAATACTGATTGCACTTTATATTTTTAGATGCCTAGTGGTCAGATATTTCACAAACCATAAAATGTGTCTGATAAAATAGTGTTACAGATTTTTGATCGCATCTCCCGTGTAATATAAACACTGTTTCATGGTTTTTTGAAGTTTCACATTTTGTAATTTTTGGTCCCCTCAAGGAAGGTTCCTTGATGTTGGTGAGGGGCTCTTGATTTAGGGAATTGGATTTGTGCTCCAGTTCCCCGAATTAAGCCTGAATGCCTTCCACATCCCCCCCCCAGGCACTGTATAATCCTCTGGGTTTAGTGCTTCCCCCTTGATTATAATAATAATAATGTAATTTTTGATTGGTTTCAGGATATAAAGGTATAGGTACCGACAAGCGGTGGGAGAGAAAATACAATCATTATGACATGTTTATTGGATTTTTTTTTAACCTTAGTCACTCCTCATTTGGAGTGACCAAGGTCACAGGCTCGAGAAGTATCTAATTAATATGTCCTGGTCTTTGCATTTTGTGCCTTCACTGAATGGATTTTGTGAGAGATTGGCTTTAGTTTTCCTGGTAGCTGGTCTTAACGACTTCGTGTTGTAATATCAACGTAAAAATATCTAAACCGTCATGGTGTTCTCACGCTGGGCTGTGAACATGTCACTTGTATTTGTGGTGTTGCAGGCAATATATTTCCTAGAAAGGCTGATAACTTGTGTATCCGCTGGTGAGAAGTAGGTAAGTGCCATGGGAGTGTTGGTGATGGGTGAGAGACAAGCGTCATGGGGGCCATGGAAGTGTTGATGGGAGAGGGGTGTTTTAAGCGTCATGGTTATGAGTCGATCGTGGCAGTGAGGGACGTGACGTAATAGAGCTCACATACGAATTGTTTTTTTGCGGCCAACAGTAACAGCCTGATTGATCAGGCCCTGATGCACCATGAGGCCTGGTCACAGACCGGTCATCCGGGGCGTTGACCCCCGAAACCCTCTTAAGGTATACACCAGGATTATTTAGGGAAAGTCGCACGAGCACATGGTAAAGGTAACTATTACAACCCAGGATTCCAAATGGCCTGTTATCCCGGGTGTAATGGGAGCAAAATAAACACAGCAGAAAAAGTTAAGACTTATATTATCCTTCACCAATTTAGAACAGCAATATGTACACTATGTACAGTGATAAGTATAGTGCACTCCACGGTTAAGCAAGGCAGAAATAGAAGCCACAAGATAGCAGACCGTGCTTCAACCAGCTCTAGAATGGGAATGACAAGGGCAGACAGGAGAGCGGTACCCACAACCTCTGCGATTGCCAAAACCATCTTATTGGCTAGAACCTGGTCACTAGTTGAACGACGGGGCCCCATCATCAACTCTTAGCAACCTGGTTCGCTGGTTGGGGGAGATAGCCTGTAAATGAGGGTGTACATGCGCCGAATAAAGGTTACGTACTCTTTGCATGCCTCACCCCCACCCCGAGAAGGCTCAGGATTAGGCTGCCACCTCCCAGTGGTAACCGTGCCGCCATGGCACAAAATAATGGGACCGCCTTTCCTCTCCACCATCCAACTCTTAGATAGAGCTCAGCTTTTCTCGTGACCAAAAGCCAAACCCTAAACTTAGAGTGAGACAGCAGTCAGACAGGCTAGCATAGGTCCAAGATACAGGCGGACGGTAGCCCGCATCCCCTCACTAAAAAAAAAAAAAAAAAAACCCACACCAGGGGATAAAAAAAAGCGTGAAAAGGGGTTACCACAAATAACATCCTAACCTAAATAAATAAAAATATTAGACTAGATAAAGAGTCTGCCAACGTTTTCTTTGCCGGCAATATATTTAATTCTGAGTGAGTATGGTTGCAGTCTTAGCGTCCAGCGCATGAGCCTTGTGTTGTGGTTCTTCATGGCTTGGAGATATACTAGAGGATTGTGATCACTGTAGACCGTGACCACCTGCGATGTCTGGCCCACATAAACATCGAAATGCTCCAAAGCCAGTACCATCACGAGGGCTTCTTTTTCAATGGTAGAGTAAGCCCTCTGATGTGGCTGGAACTTGGCTGAAAAGTATGCTACAGGCTGCAACTCATTCTCGTTTTGTAATAGTACTGCCCCAACCCCAGACTCACAAGCATCAACCTGTAATGAAAAAGATTTGGAGAAGTCTGGAGACAAGAGAATGGGTGCAGTACACAATAATCTTTTTTAACTTCATACTTGACCGGATGACCCAAAGAGGATTTACCCATGGCTGCCTCAAAAGCGAATTTTAAAGAAGGGTCCTTTCGTTGTTCCTCCCAGAAGGACAGTCCCTCGGGCATGGAAACAGACATCTGGCAATCCTGCAACCTGGGAATAGGAAGGCTTGATCGGGGTCTGTTCACTTTATTTACGAGGCTCCGGCCGGTGTGCCTCATAAAACAACGTGGCTATTCCGAGATCGGAGTCGTCCAAGGATAGGTCAACATTCTCTCCAGACAACCCTTGGGATGTTGCCTGAGTTATGGCCAACACCGGAGAATTAATCATTATAGGTTCAGGACACGAACTAACAGTAGTAATGTTATTACCCAGTAATAACATGGCATCTTTCATGGGAAATCCTTTTGAGACACCTACAGTCAAGTACCCAGTGTAATATTTGCACAGTACATAAATTTTATGCCAAGGAACAGAATATATAGTTCCTCCAAATGCTTCCAATAAAACAGGAATTCAAGGAAGTGTTCTCTGAAAGGGGTAATATTCCTTCTCTTACAAGTGAGCAATATGCTCCAGTATCTCTAAAGGTCTTTACTTCAGTTGTTTCTGAGTTTTCCTGAAGGGAAATAAGACTCGTGCAATAATAAGGGGCCATACCTTTTTCTACTTCTCTAGGGGACATGTTACTAGGGATATTAGAGATTTTCCCAATGGGTTGGGGTTTATGGGGGCAGTTGGGACGGATGTGACCTACTTTGTTGCAGAGGAAGCAGACAGGCTTGCCCTTTACTCCCTGCTGACGTTGCAAATGGTGTCGTTCTGGCTGGTGTCTCTCTGGATACTGTTGTCGAGATGCACCATGAGTAGTTTGCCTCTCCGCAGGTGGACCATATGTTGAGAAGCGTGGCTCACCAGGTGACTTAGTTGGCTGACGTAGACGTTCTCCCTCCGGCTGGCACTTCATTCTCCAAGGTTGACGATCTCTGCTCATGCCAGGCTGTTGAAAAGAGACGGGACCGCTCGGACAAGGAGCGGTTAGTTTCGAAGGTATCAGCAAACCTGGCTGTCTCCAATGCAGTGGTTAAGTCACGATCCTGCAGAAAGACTCGAACCTCTGGTCCCACAGACTCCAGCAGGTTATCAATCAGAATAAGCTGTACCAGCTGTACCTCCTGCTTTATACCAGCTGGTAAAAGCTTTGGTTTGCTGTCTCACAAAGTCCACTAGGGATTGACCAAGCTGCCGCCTGCTTAATTTAAAAAGTTTACGGTATTTGGCTGGGATACATGTATATGCTCCCAACACTGTGGTCTTCACTACTTGATAATCAGAAAATTCAGCGTCATTTAATACCGACATAAATTCCTGTGCCTTTCCCAATAATGCTGTATGAACCAACGATGCCCAATGCTGTTCCGGCCACCTCAAGGCTCGAGCCTGATTTTCGAAGCTTTCGAAAAATTGTTCTGGTTCGGCCTCATTGAAGCGGGGAACAAACTGTACTGCTTTTTGTAAACTAAAATCATTTACAGAATGCGAAAACTGCCTCCTCTCTCTTTCCCTATCAAATTCTTCCCTTGCGAATGCTCTGTTCCCTAGTTTGCTCAAGATTGATTTTTGCCAGCTCAAGTGCCAACGACGCTGATTCACCCTGAGACAACCCAGCTGCACTATACTGACCATTTTGCTCCGTAGGTGTATCTTCCTCCTGCGAGAACATTGTAGTTTTTGCTCTAGCTCCCGTAGAGGGAGGAGTCTGATGTGCCATCTCCTCTTCTATAAGTTTGTCAGCAATCAGTGAACGCAGTTGCGCAGCTGTGAGAGTGAGTTTGTATTTAATGCCAATGGAACGAGCAATTTGCGAACAACGCTGTAGGGACAATTTAGGTAGCTTATGCAAAGTATATGCCGACACCAGACGTCTGACTCGTCTAGGTGGCATAAGTTATTCGCTATGCACAGTACGATTGCAGAATACCCCAACGTAACACGTTAATTTGCAGAACACGCTTAGCTATGCACAGTACGATTGCAGAATACGTATACAAGCAAAGCCGACTGCAAAATTCTCCACACCGAACAGGCTAGTAACAACTGACACGTAAAATTTGTAAAGCAATGCCAGACAGCTACACTGTTCAAAAGATTGACCGTAGCGAAGCGAGCACACCGAACAAGCTAGTAGCGAGCTGTTGAACGATCACACAATAGCAAGACTGATCATAACAAAGCAACTGACACGCAAAATTTGTAAGGCAATGCCAGACAGCAAGCTGCACAATGTTCCTGCTACGAGCTTCACCATAAGCTCAACCGTTTCTCTAAGTCCAGCTCTAGCTCTCGGACAGGCTACCCATATTACAACCCAGGATTCCAAATGGCCTGTTATCCCGGGTGTAATGGGAGCAAAATAAACACAGCAGAAAAAGTTTAAACTTATATTATCCTTCACCAATTTAGAACAGCAATATGTACACTATGTACAGTGATAAGTATAGTGCACTCCACGGTAAGCAAGGCAGAAATAGAAGCCACAAGATAGCAGACCGTGCTTCAACCAGTTCTGGAATGGGAATGACAAGAGCAGACAGGAGAGCGGTACCCACATAACCTCTGCGATTGCCAAAACCATCTTCTTATTGGCTAGAACCTGGTCACTAGTTAAACGACGGGGCCCCATCATCAACTCTTAGCAACCTGGTTCGCTGGTTGGGGGAGATAGCCTGTAAATGAGGGTGTGTACATGCGCCGAATAAAGGTTACGTACTCTTTGCATGCCACAGTAACCATCCTATTTAGGGAAAGTCGCACGAGCACATGGTAAAGGTAACCATCCACACTCAGGCTACCGACTCAGACGGTTACCACTCGTTTACCTGGAGAGAGTTCCGGGGGTCAACGCCCCCGGCTACTATTACTACTACTATTACTACTACTACTATTACTACTAGTACTATTACTATTACTACTGAGAATTAAAAGGCACACTACCGTGACTGGAACAATGCACAAATAACCCGCACATTGAAAGAATTATTATTTTAATAAAAAAGAAGCGCTAAGCCACAAGGACTATACAGACATTGAAAGAAGCTTATGACGACGTTTCAGTCTGACTTGAAACATTACCTAGTCGGACCGAAACATCGTCATAATTTTTTTATGTAAGGGTTATCTTTGTATCATAATTATTATTTTAATTTTTATTGGGAAGCACTAAACCATTCTTATATACCTGACTTATCATGAATTGAACAACGAGTTCTGTCAGCAAAGAGAACACTAGTCCTCCGTGGGTAGAAAGTGAGACAATGAATGGTCGAGTTGATTAAATATATAATTAGAAAGTCATGTATATCGCCGAGTGAAACCCTAGCTATTATTAGCACTGAACCTGACTGAAGGTCTCCTCGGGTACTCGCCGATGGACCACTGAACACTGGAAGTGCTGTTGCTGGATCAGCGCGTACTCTACGAAAATGATAATGTTTATTTCCATGCAGAGCTTACAGTGTGTGGGTTACATATAAAATATTAATTACAAAGAAGTCCACTGGCATGCCTTGGCATTTCAGGCAGACAAGAATTTGTCAGGTATATTGAAAAGTCTGTAAAAGTTCAAGATTGTATATTATAAATGAATGAGTTAGAGGATTAACGAAACAATATCTTTGAAAAATGTCATTGCAGTTTATAGGATGCAGCACCAAGCCATCATTCCAGCCATGATTCCTGTCTGTTTTTGATGCACGTAAATTGAATACCAAAGTTGAAATGAAGACAAGGATCGACTTTGTATGGAGTATTTTCGGTTTCACTGTTAGCCTCGTATAGCCCGAACTCCAGAAATTTCAGTAACATTTTACGTTTTTTTTTTCTCCGATAATTTTTAGAAAATTACCACTTTTCCACAAAAAAAATAAAATGTAAGTGCTTAAGAGCATTCATTTAGAGTGAAGCGAGCCTAAAGTTGCAGATTAAAAAAAATTGAATACCGTATGACATAAGAAAGATAAAAATGAAAGAAAATTAAGAAATACTTGTGAAGATTGTGTTAGTCTCCTGCTGACAGCGGGCACGAGAGAACTGATGAACTGGTAGCAATACCAGTACAACGAAATAAAGAATACAGGTTTGGATGGTACAGTGGGCAGGTTACAAAAATGTTTCCTGGTACAGTGTGCTGCACCCAAATGGTACAGTGTGCTGTTTCACCCAGATGGTACTCTGTATGCTGCTCCACCCTGATGGTAGTGTGTGCGCGACTTAACCCAGATGGTACACTTCGCTACATCATACTCACTGTATCAGTTTTCTTAATTGTGCAATTGGATATAACTGAATTCAAGGACTCGCATGTCATCATCCTTCGAGTACGTGTAGATCTAGTATTGCACGCATTCTTTCCCGGCCTGTGTCATCTCTGCTATCCGCGAGCATTGGAAATACTGGTCTGTCTTGCTAATGCACATTTTCCTAAATCAGTTATTTTTATGTGCAGAGCATAGGGCAGGCGAGCCCGATGGATTGTCTTGGAGTGGCAGCTCAGCCAAGTTATCAGAGTGACTCCTAACAATATCGGGAGAATTTAGGACGTGCCAGACTCACACTCAAGTTACCCGTCACTGACTTTCACAAATATGTTAGACTCGCAGGGGTTCTTACCCATAGGTATTAATACCCCTTTGGGGACCGGGACTAGATCTCTGAACAGTTTAAAAAAAATTGTTAGATTAGAATAAACTATCACATGTTCTGTTCCTAGCTATTCATATGTAAAGCAAAACTAAGCTATTGACATCTTTTGAAGTCATACTGGTACCTAATAGAACTAATGATGGTGATTTCGACAGTCTGGCGAAGTGGTTATGGGGACATATTGGGCAATTTACTCGGGGTCTGTAATCGTAAAAAGGTTAAGTACCCCCTGTGTTAGAGAGTGAGGAAAATTAATGAATAAATGATAGTACATAGTTCAACAGTGTGCATGACGTTGATGTGTTTTGTATATCATGAAGCATGCACTTATTTAAAAGATTCTCTCATTTAAGACAGTAAGCAGACAGAAAATAATACTGTCCAGGAACGTAAGTAACAAATACGAGGAGAAGAAGAGTACTAGGAGGACAATAAGGAGAACAAAGAGGAGAACACATGATGGTTGAGGAGCCACTAAGTCAGTAAGAGCGGCAGTGTCCGCGTAATACGCTGTGATGGAATTAAATTTCTGCAGAGAAGTCGACCTCCCTCACAGCAATAAAACATTAGTAAAGAGACGTAGACAACAAGGAGACTGATGGTGAGGCACTGGCTCTTGTTGACAACACTCTCAGCTTGCATGAAGCACTGGCTCTTGTTGACAACACTCTCAACTTGCATGAAGCACTGGCTCTTGTTGACAACACTCTTAGCTTGCATGAAGCACTGGCTCTTATTGATACTCTCAGCTTGCGTGAAGCACTGACTCTTATTGATACTCTCAGCTTGCATGAAGCATTAGCTCTTATTGATACTCTCAGCTTTCATGAAGCACTGGCTCTTATTGATACTCTCAGCTTGCATGAAGCACTGGCTCTTATTGATACTCTCAGCTTGCATGAAGCACTGACTCTTATTGATACTCTCAGCTTGCATGAAGCACTGGCTTTTATTGATACTCTCAGCCTGCATGAAGCACTAGCTCTTATTGATACTCTCAGCTTGCATGCAGCATTGGCTCTTATTGATACTCTCAGCCTGCATAAAGCACTAGCTCTTATTGATACTCTCAGCTTGCATGCAGCATTGGCTCTTATTGATACTCTCAGCCTGCATGAAGCACTAGCTCTTATTGATACTCTCAGCTTGCATGAAGCACTGGCTTTTATTGACGCTCTCACCTTGCATGAGGCACTGGCTCTTGCTGACGACACTCAGCTTGTATGAATGGCTGTTGTTGACTCTCAGCTTACATGAGGTACAGACTTGTTGACGACACTCTCAGCTTGCACGAGGCATTGACTCTTGTTGAGAACACACTCAGCTTGGATGAGTCGCTGTCTGTTGTTGAGATAGATCTTAGCTTGGAATCTGTCACGGGGTATTAAGAGGGATTGCCACAGTCTCATGACTTAACTGGCTCCTACAAACTCCTCTTCAAGACGTAGAAAGTCATTTTATTCGCTTTACTCTGTGATCTGAAGTTTCTACCACTGAAGCTTAGTTGTAGAACGTTCGGCTGCCAACCGAAAGGACCCAAGTTTGATTCCTAGCCATGACGTTAGATATATGTGTAATTCTCCCTAAACCTTGTGACCCCATTCACCAGCAGTAGATAGATACAAAGGTCTACCTTTGTGGGTAGTGTCTCTGGGTAGGGTAACAGCTTTTAAGCTGTAAATTAAACAGAGTAAAACAACAACTAAGTTCAGTATCTGTATTCAAGACTCGGTTTGTATAGGAAGTTAATGTTTTTTTCAGAAGCCGTTAGTAAAGCCGGATGTGTTAACTCAAACCAAGTGTTATGACTCCAGCGATATTAAGATGAGAAGAGGGTAAATATAGATGTGATGTACAGCTGTAAATGAAACTGATATGCATGATTGATGCTTTGGAGGATTTTAGCGATAAATGTGTGTGTGTTTTGCGTTTGTGCCTTGGTCAACACAAGACTAGTAGTCGCAGACAATACAGTAGTTACAGTTAACGAACTATTGTTGAGACGGATTTTCAGGTTTGTAGGTCAGCAGTTGCGGTTTCCCTGTGTCAAGCTCCTCTCAGGCCGTCATACTGGGCGTACGTCGATACACTGGAATGGGGGTAAGGTTCGCCTACCCTTTGTAAAGTATACAAATTATGCATTTCTGAACATACTCCGATATCAATTACCATACGTGGCCATTAGTACTTCATCCTAGCCTGTTGGATAGCTCAGTTCCTGGTAGGATGTGGCACTGTCACGTCGTGAACTAGCTGCTAAACTACACCCACTAAGAAGTTATTGATTACTAACTGATGACCTACACAACTGAGAGTACTTATAGAGGGTCACTAAATTTGGAAAAGAAAGAAAAAGTTGTTAATGAATCACTGTAACCTCTCATCACTATATAATGGTCTGTGGTTTATCTTTAATCACATTTATGATTTAATAAATTAAAGGGAATCAGATAACCGCGACTTGACTAAATGTAAGTACATGTACTGAACTTGTGCTACCCCACTGTTAAGAGATGAGAATGCTGCACAACAGTTCCTCCTCTGCCACCATACTGTCGCCCAATTATTGACTCACGATCTGCTAGACTGGTAGGCGACGCTGCCTCTGAGGAAGTGCTTGCTCTGGCTCCCAGGAATCAGCCTAAACTACGGTAAACGACATATGGATATCAATGCACATGTTTACCTTCACAATAACCCCCAAATATGTATACTGCTTGAAACGAAGTACACACCGTATCTCATGCAGTATGCAATATGCAAAACCACCACTGTGGAAAAAATAGTGAACTTTCAAGGGTTTTCGTGATTTCTCGCATTATCAAGGCCGAGAAAGTTATATCAAGGAGGTCTATGGTTGAGAGAAATATAATTGAATCAAGCTTCATAAAAAATTGCATTGATTTTAATATGAATAATAATTTAGGGTTATACAAATTAGATTCATTTATAATTAATAAAATTAGTTAAGGTATGCACGACAAGTCCTTGACACTCCCACGTGCATCATACTGAGACTGGTATAAGGTTGTATGTGAGGTGACATCTCAGCCTTATAAGCCTACTGTTCAATTATTTTTACTGCTTTTCGTGTTAATAGCATGCAGTAGACAGTTTACGATATTTTATTGATAATGTCCCTGGTATACGAAACTAATTCTCAAATAAAGGCCCTAAACGGCACAGTGTCTTAACATACGCATCGGTATATTCTATCAGTGATATATTCATCTCAGTACTCACATACCAGAGGTGAGGACAACTGGGAGCAGCTCTCGTGTAATAAATAAATCGATATCAGTGGATTTTTACGAAGTTATTAATGAGCCATCGAGTAGTATGATTAAGACCAATGTCAGATGATATCCTCTAGCGAATATGAAACCAACCACCAGTCTGGCGAGAACATGACAAGACTATGTAGAATTTTTTGTAGCGGCCGGGGTCACGACGATCACGATAGTCATAACTCACTATCTGGCTAAGAGTTAATATTAGAATATATAGAACACACAACTTTGGGAGTGTAAATTATCAGATTGTTCACTTCCGAAATAACGGATGATGTTTTGTTTAAACGTTTACTTTATGACTTACAAAAGGCGAGATGTGAAAGCGAATTGGAACCACAGTCAAATGGTTGTATCTTGTGTTATTAAGCTTTTAAGAGCTAGTGAAAGTTGTCCGAGGGAAAGTTAATTAAGTTTACGAAGTATAGAAGCTGACTTTGTGGTGCTAGAGGTAATATGTTTAACCTTTGTGCTTTTATTATGAAGATTTCTAGATAAAAATCATAGTATCCCATTGGTTGGTTATCTTGTATTTACATCCCCGCTAACTGTTGTTCCTGTATATACAGTCAGATATGTCAGCTTGCTATGTAGAATGTTTCAGATTCCTGTGTCTGGATCAAGACCCTTATTTAATTTCATTTGTTTAGATCTCTACATCTAGTTCCATACAATGTTATTAGTAAATTTTCAGTACATTTTTAGAAGCACCTGTAGCCTTTTGGTATTCGTCCACATCCGGGGGTCCCAAACTGGGGTACACATACCTCCAGTGGTACGTAAAGGTATTTTCAGATATGGCACTCCAGTGAGTTATTATAACCTGATGGTTTATTATCGTTGGTGTTGGGTTTTTTAATGAATTATATTCAGTATGTTATAGTTATATTATTATTATTATAATCAAAAAGAAGCGCTAAGCCACAAGGGCTATACAGCAGTTATAGTTATAGTAACATGACAACCATCCTGTGTGATGGAACATGACAACCATCCCACGTAACTGTTGTAATGGGTATGCTTAACCTAGTTGGCGTTCTAGTCTTGCATTCCTTCTAATCTTGTGAACTCTGAAAATGAATCAACCTTCTTAAATAAAGTGCATTTCAGTGGTATACTTACACAGAAGTATATCAGGATATTATAAAAATGTAAGTAGTCAGTGTGTTGGTTAAGGGTCAGCAGCACCAGTGGTGCCTCTGCTTCACGGAGCCAGGTGAACGTTGCTCTCACACTTAACATTTCCCACAGTGAACCTGTTGTGTGCATCATTAAGACCGAATTTCATGCAAGGCTCTTCGTGGAGGATGACTTCAGGACGAGTGTCACCAGCAGCCAGTATTGAAATTCTGGCTTTGAATAAGCAGACATATCCTTCACACTGACTTTTCCAGGGGGCTAAGACAAGTAAATATCTCGTTTTCTAATTATATTTGCAGTTTATACCTAAATTAGCATCTTTTATTTGCTTGTGTATCGTGTATATGCTTCCTTCACTAATATGAAGGGTAATTTTTGCAAGTATCTTTACCGCCATGTTGCATATGTATTATAAAAGTAACAGTGTTTGTATGAATAAGTTATTATTATTATTACAATCATAACTAAGTGCTAAACCCACAAGGGTAATACAGCGCTGTTGTATGAATAGAGTTTCCCATAGGAAAGTTTTCCCTATAGGAACAATACTCTTACACAGCGATGTTCCCCTAAATTTTAGAAGAGTATTGATCTACTTGCATGTCATTATTTGAAGAAAGTTAATTTTCATATCTGTACCAAGGTGTACGCTGATGTTGGTAGTGTCAGCGGGAGTACACCATCGACAGGAGTTTGGAAACCACTGCTCTCCAGATATTTCCCTCGTATTTTAGTGTCACCAGTCTATGAGCTACTGTTACTGTGTATTCTTATACTAATATCAATAGTGCATATCGTGGACAAGTGTCCTAAAGGGTGAGCCCTGAAGCACTCCGCTAGTGTATCTGAAAAGTGGCAGAGTGAAGGACGACCTGGTGCATGTGTACCAGTGCATGAAAGGAGTTTAATAGACATATTTTTTTAAACTATATATATATATTGTGTGTGTGTGTGCAATAAGATTACAGTAAACTGGTAATATCACAATATGTAAAACAACCACTCTGAAAGAACAGCGAAATTTTATTAATTATAAATGAATCCAATTTATATAAACCAAAAGAAATATATTATTTTAAAAAACTGACAGTTGGAAAACTGTTGGTTTTCTCATCAATAATTTGAGAGCTTTACGTATTTGTAGTCCAGAGTTCATAGATGAAGAAATATCCAAAATTTATGAAATAGCTAATGATCTAAAATACCCAAGAAACGTAACTAATAAATCTTTTAAAACTGCTCGAAATACTTTTTACAATCCAAAAAGGGACACCCAACCGTATTCAACTAATAACATGTTGGTTCTCCCTTATCATGAAAACTTGGTTGATATGCCTTCTCTTAAGATTTTTAATATTAAAGTTGTATTTAAAAATCTTGATACAGTCCAGAAAAGACCTTTGATAAAGACCCCCCCCCCAAAAAAAAAAAAATAATGCTGACGGGTGTGTGTATAAGATTCCTTGTAAAATTTACGATAAAGTTTACGGTCAAACTGGTAAAAGTCTCGAACTGAGATTAAAACAATACAAATATAGCATTAGAACTGGACAAGATTCTAATGCTGTATTTATTCATGCGAGAGATTTTATCCATCCAATTTCTCTTCAAAAGGCTGAGAAAGTTGTAGCAAGCAAATCCATGGTCGACAGGAATATATAGACCAAAAGAATATGAATATTTCTTTTGGTCTATATAAATTGGATTCATTTATAATTAATAAAATTTGGGGAGAATTTTTTAATGATACATTAGACAAGTAAAAAATTTTTATTGCTTGGATAGAGTATCAGGTGGGTTTCACCGAGTCGGGTGTCGTCATGCATGTGTGAGGTGTAGTCTTGTTATGGAGACGTGATTGTGAGGTATAGTCTTGACTTTTATATGCCTTTGATGTTTTGTTTTTCATAGTTCCTTGATAATGTGAGAAGTCACAAAAGTGCTTGGAATTTCGCTGTTATTTCACAGTGATTACTTTGCAAATATATATGCATATATATATATATATATATATATATATATATATATATATATATATATATATATATATTAGAGAGAGAGAGAGATCATGGACACGGGGGTCATCCCACATTATTATTATTATTATTATAATCAAAAAGAAGCGCTAAGCCACAAGGACTATACAGCGCTGCAGGGCAGGAAGGAAGTGAGGGCATCAGGTGGCATTATTATTATTATAATCAAAAAGAAGCGCTAAGCCACAAGGACTATACAGCGCTGCAGGGCAGGAAGGAAGCGAGGGCATCAGGTGGCAAAAGGGAGATGGATGAGTAATAGGTTACGGATAACAGCGGGGTAGTGGATGGTGACAGGGTAAAGGGCAGCAAGAGACTGAACTAGAAAGGGATGAGGGGAGTGCGAAAAGTATCATCAGAGTTTGTGGAGTAAATCAGTCGTTGTCAAGAAGTCAATGAGAGAGTCAGGATTAAAGGAGGGTCCATCAGCAAGAAGGGAAGGTAAAGAGAGAGTAGTAGAACGAAGAGGACGTTGGAGGTAAATTCTGCGTGCTCGTTGATAGAGAGGGCAGTCTAACAGAATGTGGCTAATCGATACTGGAACTTGACACTGCTCACAGAGAGGAACAGGGTGCCTCTCCATGAGATACCCATGAGTAAGACGAGTGTGGCCAATGCGAAGGCGGGAGAGAGTGGTCTCCCAACCTCGGCACTGATGACAAGAAGACGGCCAGTAACCTATGCTCGGTTTAATAGAATGAAGTTTGTTACCGAGCAGAGTTGACCAACGTTGTTGCCAACGGGTGCGAAGGTGGGTAGCTATTGCAGCAAAATAGTCCAGAAATGGAACACCTCGATAGGAAATTGGTAGGTCATGCACTGCTGACCGCGCAGCAGTGTCTGCCTGTTCATTGCCCTGTACGTCGACATGACCAGGGACCCAACAAAAAACAATATCTTTATGTTTGGTAGAGATACGGCGTAGCCAAAGTTGGATACGGAGAACTAGGGGATGAGATGTATCAAATTTTCGTATAGCCTGTAGAGCACTAAGGGAGTCTGAGACTACTACAAATGATGACACAGGCATAGATGCGATACGAATAAGTGCTGCAAGAATGGCATACAGTTCAGCAGTAAAAATGCTAGCTGAAGATAGTAAATGCCCACGCACGACGCTGTCCGGAAACACTGCTGCGAATCCGACGCCGTCTGAAGACTTAGAGCCATCTGTGTACACAGCGGTGGCATGAGAATGGGAGTGGAAGTGATCAAGAAAAAGAGAGCGGGAAGCCACCGTAGGCAGTTGAGCTTTCGAGCAAGGGAGTGAGAAAGAACAGACCCGAACAGCTGGAACTTCCCAGGGGGGTAGGGAAAAGTGAGATGCTACATGAACATATAAAGGTGGTAACTGAAGGGAAGACAAGAGTGAATGTAGGCGAAGAGAAAAGGGACGGAGCAAACAGGGGCGGCGAACGAATAAAGAATGTCTACTAATATCGGTGACCATTCTATAAATGGAAGGATTGTGTAGATCGTGAGAGCGTACATAGTAGCGAAGGCAATGGGCATCACAGCGATCAGACAAGGATGGAACATTCGCTTCTGCATAGAGGCTCTCAACAGGGGAAGAGCGAAAAGCACCAAGGCACAAACGTAATCCTTGGTGATGGATAGAGTTAAGGCTAGAGAGAGTAGCAGTAGAGGCCGCGGAATAAATCTGGTCACCATAATCGAGTTTCGATAAAACGAGGGCTGAATGTAGGCGAAGCAGAGTTCGAGGATCAGCTCCCCAGGAAAGATGAGCAAGGGTTTTAAGAAGGTTTAGCCGACTGTGACAAGTTGCCTTCCGAGAGGTTATGTGAGGTTTCCAGGATAACCGACGGTCAAAGAGAAGGCCTAGAAACCTGACTGTATCACGTTCGGGGATACGGGAGCCATAGAGATACAAAGGATGATCGGAGATAACAGAGCATCTAGTGAAAGTAATTTGGTGAGTTTTGGTACTTGAAAATTTAAACCCATGCGTGGTAGCCCAAGTGGAAACACGGTCGACCGCATGCTGGAGAGAAACTGCAATAAGATGACAGTCAGCGCCTGCACAAGCAATAGCGAAGTCATCAACATAGAGTGATGACCAAATATTGGGTGGAAGAACAGAGGCCAAATCATTTATAGCAAGGAGAAAAAGTGTTGTGCTTAGAACACATCCCTGAGGGACACCTTCAGCTTGGACGAAGTCCGGGGAAAGAACATTATTGACTCGAACACGGAAATGTCTGTCAGTTAAAAAGTTCTTAAGGAAGGATGGTAGATTGCCTCGGAGGCCTAAGGAATGGGCCTGGGCCAAAATATTATACCTCCAAGTTGTGTCATATGCCTTCTCAAGGTCAAAAAATATGGCAATAACTGAGTGATTATTCGCAAAGGCATTACGAACATACGTATCCAAGCGTAGTAAGGGGTCTATGGTAGAACGACCCTTACAAAAGCCATATTGACTAGCGGAGAGACTGTTGTGTGTCTCTAAATACCACATTAAACGTCGATTTACGAGACGTTCCATCACTTTGCAAACTGCACTAGTAAGAGCGATGGGGCGATAGTGGGAGGCATCATGTCCTGTAGTACCCGGTTTGCGGAAAGGGAGAACAATGGCAGATTTCCACAGCTGGGGAAGAACTCCTTGTGCCCAAATAAGATTGAAGAGGTGTAAGAGGACTACAATGTTGTAACATACGAATATGAATGTCGTCAGGCCCAGCTGCCGATGATCGGCAAGCTGAGAGCGTTGCCTCCAGTTCTTGGAGTGTAAAAGGCACATTATACTGTTCTTCTCTGAGAGAAGAAAAGTCCAAGGGCACTAACTCTCTGGCAGACTTTGAGGAAAGAAACGAGGGGCATAGATGGAGCCCTCGGGAAATACGGACCAGATGTGTGCCAAGTTCAATGGCAACATCGAGAGGGTTTGCTACATCAACACCAGCGACCCGTAGAACAGGAGCTGGGTCAGGAGAGTATTTACCACTCAATTTCCTCACTTTTTTCCAGACTGCACTCATAGAAGAAGCAGAGGTGATGGTGGAAACATAGTCTCGCCAACAAGTGCGTTTAGCTTCACGGATGACACGGCGAGCGATCGCACGCTTCTGCTTAAAATCAAGAAGTCTCTCAGCGGTTCTATTGTACCGGTACCTGCCCCATGCAGCACGTTTCAAATGTACTGCACGAGCACAAGCGGGAGACCAAGGCACGCACTTCTGAGAATGCCTGCCTGAGGTTTGGGGTATAGAATGAGAAGCTGCGGTATAAACTGACGTCGAGAAGATGTGTAGGAGCTCATCAATGGAGGATGAAGAAGGAACCTCACTAAAAGCAGTGAGGTGTGAGTAAAGATCCCACTTTGCCCGATCAAATTGCCAGCGAGGGTTACGGAAAGGTGGTGAATAGGAAGGAGAAGTGAGAATGATCGGAAAATGATCGCTGTCATGTAAGTCTGGTAGAACAGACCAGGTGAAGTCTAGTGCAGTGGAGGAAGAGCAGACTGATAGATCGATGCAAGAGAGAGTATGAGTACGAGGATCAAAATGGGTGGGAGTACCCGTATTTAAAACATGGAGGGGGTGAGAGGCGAGAAAAGCCTCCAACTGAATGCCACGTGAGTCACAATGAGACCCCCCCAGAGGAAATGGTGGGCATTAAAATCACCAAGTAACAGAAGTGGTGGTGGTAAGGATGAAACAAGAAAGGCAAAGTCTGGGATAGAAAATGCTCGAGAAGGAGAGAGATATAAAGAACATATTGTAAACCACTTATTCAAGTGGATACGGGCTGCAGTGTAATGCAGCGAGGTATGGACAAATAGTTGACAGTACGGAATATCATTGCGTAGAAGAAGGGCACTTTCATTAAAGGTCCCATCTGAGAAAGGATCCGAAGAATACAATAAATTATAGCCTGAGATAGGTTGGAAAACAGCCGAGTGTAATTTTGGTTCTTGTAAGCAAGCACCAACAGGGGAAAACCTGGAAAGCAACATCTGAAGCTCACCCCGATTACCCCTGAGGCCGCGGATATTCCACTGTAAATAGGCCATGATTGGCGATGAAGAAAATATCAGGAATCTGTAGGTAAAGGCACCTACGGACTAGAGGGGTTAGAAAAGTCAACGTGTGGTGGCATTGGAAGATGTTCAAGTAGCGAAGGAACGGAGTGCTGCGAAGAATGGGGTTGTGAAGATGGAGGAGAGGGAAGAGAAGGAACAGGAAGTGAATCAGTGTCCATTGAAGGTTTAGTCTCTGCAATATATTCTGAAATGGCTTCAAGTGTTTCTGAATTCAAAGATGTATGGGAGACCGTATTGGAGATAGAAGGAGGAGGGTGAGTAAAGATTGGGACAGTAATGGACTGTACAAAAGTAGAGGGGAAGGGAAGAGTGTAAGGGACTGGAGATGAAGTGTGGGGGGGACAGAAGAGGCAGAAACCTGGGAGGTGGTAGAAGAGGGAGAAACTTGGGAGGGGACGGGGGTGGAAGGCATAGTACGAGGAGGAGGGTGAATCTCCACACTTGTAATAGAGCCAGAGAGAGGGGAAGAACTAGGTACAGAGACTGGAAAGGTAAAGTGTGGAGGTGGAAGAAGGGAAGGAAGGGGCAAAGAAGATTTGAGCAATGTGGATTTTTTGGACTTCTGAGAAGTAGAGGGGCGATTGGTATTAGGTGTCGTACGAGGTCTTGTCGATACTGGGGCTTGTGAGGAAGGACGCAAAGATGTGAGAACAGACTGAGTTGTAGTCGGGACATCAGAGCCAAGGACAGCAAAAGGATTAGATGCCGTAGTGGCTATGGGAGGGGTAACAACAGAGGAGGCTGCAGAAGATGGGACCCCAGAAGTGGGGGGATGTTTGGAAACACGAGAATAAGAAACACGGGGTAGTCTCCCTTGGAGGCGGAGATGAGTTCTGCCATAGCATAAGGGAGACCTTCTGCCTCTTTGAGGCAACGGATTTCACGTTCATTTAAGTAGACCTGGCAACGGCGGGAGTACGAAGGGTGAGCTTCATTACAATTAAGGCAAGATGGAGGTTGACTGCAAGATGTATTAGAATGGTCGTCGGCACCACAGACTGGGCATTCGGCCATAGATCTGCAATATTTCGCTGGGTGACCAAAACGCCAGCAATTTCTACATTGTTGCGGTGTAGGTATCACCTTTCGAACTTGTAACCTATGTCCCGCGACATATACAGAGGACGGGAGTTCTCGGCTGTCAAAAGTTAAATGAGCCACATTGCAAGGGTAACGTCTCCGCCCCCGGGCAGGAAGGACATAAGTGTCTACTTTGAGGATTGGGAGATCCTGGAGTTCCAGCTGTTCAAAAATGTCATTGCCACATGACTGGAAATTCTGTTGGACTATGGTATGGGGCAGAATGACAGTACCACTACAAGAATTGAGAGAAAGATGTTTTTCAATAGTGATAGGAGTAGTATCGATATTCGAAAGGAGAGAAAGATCATGAGCTTGGGTAGCATTCTGGACAGTGACGATGCACGTACCGCTCTTGAGAGCGTGAAATGAAATATCTCTGCCAACATGACGCAGGAGCGCTTTGCCAATACTATGGTCAGAGAGGTAGGCAGAAGAAGAAGTTGGTCTTAAAGTAAAGAATTTAGTCCATTGTGTGGTCCGAAACTGAGCGTGGAGAGGGAGTGCTTGACGTGTCGGTCTTTTCCAAGTAGAATGGGAAGGTAACGAAGGAGCATCATCAGGAGTTTGACGTTGGCGTTTAGGAGTAGGACCGGAGTTGGTCCGGCGTGAAATGGGCGGGCGATTCGAAAATTGCCGTACCGTAGAGGGAGAAGCCGGAAGTATAGTCAAAGGAGAGCGGAGTTCAGACAAATCGAAGGAGTCAGTCGAAGCCCCGGTACCTGAAGCGGGTGAGGAAACAGCACCAGCAAGAGGTACAGGGGCATCAGGAGTGTCCAAAGAGTGGTCTAAATACAAGGCAGGGTCAGAATGGGGTGCGGTATCAAGAAGGGGCCCGGGGGTAGTGGTTTCATGGACTAGGGCTGCCATGGTTAGGTTACTCCTTTGCTTTTTGTTTTTAAGAAAAAAAAAGAAAGAAGAAAAGAAAATAAAAATAAAAAAAGAATAAAAAAAGGGGGGAGCAGGGAGGAATAGTTCCCAGGAGGAATGAAAGGGCCGGAAACCCCCCTCCGCGCCCAAGAGGACCTCAACACCGCTAGTAGCGCAGATGCAGCATGGAACCCGTGCCATACCCTACCCTTCATGCCAGTAAACCAGCAATCCGGGATAGCAACCTCACATCTGCCGAGCTACCTCGGTGGACAAGAGAGGGCGGCTGGATATCCGCCACAAAGCATACCTCCTTCGGCCACCACCCCCGGAATCCGAAAGGTGGCTTCCAGAAATACACCCGTCGCCCAAAAGACACCCAAAGCTACTCCGGGATACCGGAGAGGGATCGGGACATCCCCAGGCAATCCAGATTCCACGGCAAACTACGCCACCGCCAAGAACCTCAATGGAATGGGATGGACCCTGGTGTCCTTTCCCCTACCGAGGAACTAGCGCGCCTGTGGGAGAAATCCCAAAGGCCAAAAAGAGGAAGGGCAAAAGGGAGGGGTGAGGAGGAGGAATGGAAAAAGGGGAGGATGGGATAGGGGAGGGGAGAATGGGGGGTAATTAGGTTCGGTCTGAGGAAGAAGACCGACAGGGCTAATTCCTCAGACCAAGAGCCTCTTCACCACACCAAGGAGCCCCCCTTGAAGAGGGGTAAATATATAAATTTGTGGACTGTATATTAAAAATAAATGGTTATATATATACACAATTACATAACAGAAGGAAAATATATCTTAATATCACTTGCCAATTTGACTGGATATTAAGTTGTATCATACTCAGAAAAACCTCACTAACTAAATTTATGAAAACACTGGCCAGAATTATACACAAATCTAGAGAGCTACACAAAACTACACAAAAACTACACAAAACTACACAAAACTACGAAAGCAAAAGACTTGGCAGACGATGCACCATCCCCCCAATGAAAAGCAGGGGTGTCACTAGCACGTTAAGAGACCATACAAAAAGTGTCAGGGGCCCAAGACTGTTCAACTGCCTCCCAGCACACATAAGGGGGATTACCAACAGACCCCTGGCAGTCTTCAAGCTGGCACTGGACAAGCACCTAAAGTCAGTTCCGGATCAGCCGGGCTGTGGCTCGTATGTTGGTTTGCGTGCAGCCAGCAGCAACAGCCTGGTTGATCAGGCTCTGATCCACCAGGAGGCCTGGTCTCAGACCGGGCCGCGGGGGCGTTGACCCCCGGAACTCTCTCCAGGTAAACTCCAGGTGAGGTTCCTGGAGCTGTCTTGTCTAGTCGTCTGATATCTCAAGTTATGCAGGAATGCATGTCCAACAATTTCGCTTCCTATTTGAGAGGTGTCAGTCCAATTTCAATCTCTAAAGCACGAAAATTCCTTCCCATCACACCAACGTTGTACACAATTCAAAACCAAGATGGCGAGTCTGGTCTGCGCAGATGCAGGCTTTCCGGTTTCTATGACATAAATATTATTAAATACAGTATGGCCATCTATTTACATATAAATACTGAATTTCTGGAAATTATATACAGTATTTTCCACACTGCGGCCAGCCGGAGTTCGTTGCTAAATGACTCAAATTGCTCATTTGGCAACGATGGAGGACCTGGGTACATATAGGATCTGGCATCCACACGGCGACATATTACACAAGATTTAATCACCCTTTTTACACTTTGCCGTCCTTGTGGAATCCAGAAAGTTTCCCTGATACAATTTAAGGTATCTTGTACCCCACCATGCATTACATTTTTATGGGCATTTAGAACATTTAAATTTGTTAGATGATGAGTTTTGGGCAGTAAGATAGGGTGTTTAGCATAATCATCCAATTCAGCATTTTGTAACCTACCTCTGCACCTAATTACATTGTTCTCTAAATACAGCCCCAATTTCTCTATTACTTAGAACCTTTCACAATTTTTCTTTCCATCATCAATTTAATCTCATTTCCATAGATTTCCTCCTGTACCCTCTTTATCCAATATTCAAGAGGATGTGAAAACTTGTATGAAATATTTATCTTGTTTAGAAATTCAAACACCAACTTAGTTACATTGATCAGTTTGGGTAAAGAAGAATACCTATTTATATCAATGGATAAAGAAGGACAAACTATTGGAGCGGTGGTCACAGTAATTTCAACAGGAGCAATATACGCCTTTTGTACAGGCCAATTAGCTTTATTTACCAAGCAGCTCAGTCCTTTAAACCATGATGCAGCATTTACAAATTTAGCATAAGGTAAACCTTGAGACAAGAAATCAGCTGGATTCTCCTCACCAGGTATATATGATTAAATGTTAAAATATGCCGACCCAAACTATTATACTTCTCTTGCATCTGATAAATTTCAGCGACTCCGTTTTGTACGTACACAATTTTACTGTTTCCACTGTGAATCCATTGTAAGGATACCTCATTATCAGACCAAATTACAGTGTCGCTAATATTTACCTCCTGCAACTTATTTCTTATATAATTAGCTAATTTGACACCTACATAAACGGCTGTTAATTCCAACTGAGGCAAGGTACGTGATTTAATTGGAGACGCTTTAGCCTTAGACATAACGAGAGAAATAACACTATTACATTGAAGGTAAGCAACTGCTCCATATGCCAATTTTGAAGCATCACAAAAAATGTGGATTACATTTTTCCCATTTGGATTGGCCACCTGGCGTGGGAACTCCAACATTGGAATTTTTTCATAATCACCAATTAATTCATCCCACCTGTTAATGAGTTCCTCAGGTAGTATTTCATTCCAAGCACATTTAAGTTTCCATGCTTCCTGTATTAATAATTTCCCTCTTATAGTAAGGGGTGACACTAAACCTAGTGGATCAAAACATTTGGAAACTTCAGCAAGCAAAACTTAGTTAATTTATTGGGCATACTGTAACTATTAGGTTTTAACATTAACAAATCTCTCTCAGCATCCCAAGTTAAACCCAATACATTACTACATTTTGGCACTTCATCTCCAGGGTAATCTTTACTTATTTTGTCCTTCAATTTCACTACCTAACAGAATACTCCATTCTACTGAATGAACAGCAATGCATGCAACCATATGACCTGTCTTTGTAATACTCATTTTTGCTTTATTGTTATCTGTTTACAATAATGTCTTATCACTGATTTCATCATTGCTTAGTTAATCTTAAGCCAGCCCGTAATGCTATGCATATAAGTGGCTTTGGCATGCTGCTCTTACCTGTATTTTTTTTGTACCTCTGTATGTATGCTAAAATTTCTAAATAAATAAAAAAATAAATACACAGCATCTCCGACGCCAGCCTCCGCTCCATGTGACTGCCCCAAGCCACGCTAACTCCCGCGTACCCAAACAGTTGGAAAATAAATCCCTAGCAGGATTTCTTTATAATTATAGTTTAACCTACTTTACAGTACCCCCAAAAGCACATTATGAATTATAAAATTATGCTTTACAATTATAACATTCATACTATTATGGCACCCTTCACTACTGTATATACATTACAATGTCATGCACAACCCTGCATAACAACATTACAATGTCATGCAGAACCCTGCATAACATCAGCATTCTACACAGTTTTACAAACCATATGGGGAGCCCAAGACTTGTCTTGTTCACCAAGCGCCACTCCAAAATAAGCAAGATAAGCTGATTTTACAAAGTCTGTGATATTTTTTCTTTGTTTTTGCAAAAAGTATTCGTCACATAATGCATTGGGACTGTTTAAACCGACTCTTAATGAAGAACTCGTGTTTATCTGGAAAATAACAAAATAAAGGTTACATTATTGTCACGTTGTCTTTGTTGATACAACTCCTTTCGTTAAATATTAAATAATTAAAAAATAAAATTCTAATCTTTATTAAAACTATCTGTATATACAAATTGTCATTACATATACAAGTACATATACGTGTTATGGCTAAGTTCCCTGTTAATTGAACCAATCTGAAAAACCTACTGCCATTTTCGAATTCATCAACCCCAAAATACCCTAAATACTTTCAAATATTCTTTGTCAATGAATGTGACTGACAGAACCAGGAAGTCCCTAAATAAATAAGAGCAGCTGTCTTGAACAATGTAGCGACCAGTTGGCCAGACAGCAATATATACAAAGCAGACAAGCAGCACAGCGATAAGCAAGGAAGACACGAAACGACCAGACTTGGCATGGCCTCCATAGAAGGTACAACACTTAAATTATTGAGTCTGAGTTCAGCTGCCAAATCCCAGCTAAGACAGCGTGTAGATACCAGTTTAAGCAAGTTAGATGAAGAGTTAGACTCTGGATCTGAGTGATATTGAATGTCTCGCGAGACAACCATAAAATGACAAAATCACAAAATAGGTAAGTCTCTTGGGACACTTCACCGAAGTGATGTCCAGCCAGAGAGTGGGGGGAAGGGGGAGCGAAAGAGAAACGGGAGGGGAGACAGAGATGGGGGGTAGCACCATGGAGAGAAAGTATGCTACCTCATGTAGGAGTTAGAAAGGAAGAGTGCCGTCTGAGTGGTGGACATAGCGCCAAATTACCTGATGTCTCCCTATTTTTACCAGACTGAACCAGATCTCGGGTATTGTAATATGTTGTTTTCTGCTCGTCTGGTTTTCAGTGCATCTATTTATTTTTTGCCTTCCGGCTATTTATATAGTAGACTAAGGAAGATTTTGTCTCGTCTCTCTACTCGGCCTGTTTGCAGATCAATTTGTTTTTTTTATCAATAACTATTTTATAAGATTTCATATTCTCTGTAAGTTTCCCTGAAATACCTTGACAATTCTGGTTCTTTCCATCGCTAGTACTGCAACTCTTGTTTCCTATCCTCCGTCTATCACTTTAAAGTCTTGTATAATTCAGCAACAGCCCTCTCACCCCTGGCCCGGGAAGATGCATTCTGTTCTTTGTATACATATCACGTTTGCTAAAGAAATTACCACATTTGTTAATGAATGGAATTGCAAGTTCCTTACAGTATTTATCTAGCCAGTAATTTACACAGTTTGCGTGAGAAATTTATTCCTTTGATCTGATTAAAACAAAAGGTATAGTGCACTTCGAAGGCAAGTCTTCTTTCATTCCTTTCCCAACATCATTCCCTCTACCACTGAGGCAGATAATGAAGTTCTAATTTTATGTTGCTAGCTAACAGGCTAACCATATCATCTGTATTGTATCAGGAAAAATACGCTGTCTCCTTTTTTTTGTCCTTTAAAGAATGTTTGGTTCATACATTTCATTTGAGAGTCCCCCGACGACAACTCTATCCTGACTTTTATTAGTAGAGGGGTAAGTCGTACCTTTATCCTCACCGACCACTGTACATTGGTCCTGGAGTAGAGCAGAGTGATTTCAATTCTTCAAACCTGCTTCTTTAACTTTCCTTAATCTCATTCTCCTTCCTTTCCTGAAAACCATTTCCATGCACAACTAACAGTTCCCTTTCCCCTTCGTTACTACTAACAAGTTTTCCCATTTGCTACCCCGGACCACTTTGCACTTATTGCTAGTATACTTATCCAAGTGAATTTCCAATTTCTTAGTCTTCACCTTGAAAGGTAGAATCTTGTTTCACTCCGGTCTCTGCCTCTAACACAGCAGTGTTCCACCTAGCTGACAGAGCCACCAAGGTTACAGACTATACACGCAACCAGTATTCGGCAAAGCACTGGGCAGCAGACAGGTTGGTAGTATGACCTTCCTTCACCACTGACAAATAAGCAAATTAATAAAGACAGCTGCAATACGTCTGTCAACGAGACGGCCAAACGTAAGCAGGAAACGTTCCTATCTGCACGATTATCACTCGTGGTGCGAGTTATAGGTTGGGGTGAACCAAGGTGACGTGGTGGTGAGGGGGCATTCACCGTGCTGCCTGGCGGGGCAGTTTGCCCTTCTTGCCAACCTCCCTTACTTTGTTGAAAATGGTACTAAAATACCAACAAGAAGAAGATTAAAGACACATGGGCAACAGTTGGGTATCGTTATTGATGAAACGTTTCGCCTACACAGTAGGCTTCTTCGGTCAAATACAACGAGAGCAGTAGATATGAACTAAGGTAATGTAATCAGTCCATCATCCCTGGAGAAAAGGTATTTGAGGTGATCAGTCCCTCAGGGACTGACAACCATCCTGTGTTATGTAACATGACAACCATCCTGTGTTATGTAACATGACAACCATTCCACGTAACTGTTGTGATAGGTAAACTTAACCTAGTAGTCGTTCTAGTTTTGCAATCCTTCTAATCTTGTGAACTGTCAGTCTGATAAACTTTATTGTTCTCCCTGATCCCTCATTGACGTGACACAATGTGTATATAATTAATCTTTCGGACGTGTCTGTCATCTTGCATCATGTGAAAGTTTCCAGGTTTTGTCAACCTCCTCGTTGCCAGGCGTATTGTGGCCGTTATAAACTTATTGATTCTTTGTGGTTAAATTAAGTTCTTTTTATAGGTTTATGAAACCAAGCCTAACTTAATGTGAAGAAAATAGCATTTGTAAAAGCACGAAGAACTTGATATTGAACCCAAAATACTGTATGTTTTTCAGCAATTTAAATTAAAATTATTTTTTTATATTTATATCATCAAGCATCAGTTATCATCAATCATCATCCATCGTTTGGAAAACTGGTAGTCGAGTGATGCTAGGGTGCATCAGACTAGGGGTGGGAAGGTTGCATATCGTGCTTTAAGCAGCGCGTGTGTTTGTCTCCTAATATCACGTTGATTTTTTTCCCTATAATCTACCTTGTTCGTAATTACTATAGCATTTGCTTTGTTTTCGTAAGGTGAAGTCCAGGATTTTTCCTTAATTCATGGTATAACTTTTAACAAATCCTTGAAGACAATTGTGTTGTAGAGGTCTGAGCTTCGGTCAGACCTCTACAACACATGAATAGTATACAATACCGACAAGATGAAAATCAGACACATGTGCAACAACTGGGTATCTTTATTGTAGACGTGTCGACATCCAGTGGTTTTATCAATACAAATTCAAAGACATAATTGGAAGACAGAAGAACAATATACAAAAGATGAGGTAATAATTCCCTCAGTCTTGGAGTTGGTATGAAGAGTACCGTAGTCGTGTAGATTGTGGAGCGCAGGCAAGAAGGCCGGCGCTTATATACTGACGTCAGGTGGAAAGGGACGGGTAGCAGATAAGGGCATAGTCACTGGTAGGCGCGATTACCCAGTGGAAGTAGCTCATACCCGAGGGATGGGTTAGTTTCGGTCCAAGTCAGACCGAAACGTCGTCGTAAGCTCCTCTCTTCTATGTGTTGGTTATTTGTGTATCGTTCCAGTTGTGGAAAATTACATTTATATGAATGTATCATTATGTACATAACAGTAAATGAACAAAGATAATTATTATTTATCAGTTAGACAAGTAGGAATTCGGGACACCTAGGTCGCAAAAAATGTCCCCCTTCGATACCTACCACTGTCATATCCACAAGTTGCTCTGGACCTATTAATTACTAATGAAATATACATCACCAGGAATGCTGGTAAATATATAAATTTGTGGACTGTATATTAAAAATAATAAATGATTATATATATACACACATATACATAACAGAAAGAGAATATCTTAATATCACTCACCAATTTGACTGGAGATTAAGGTGTATCATACTCAGAAAACCTCACTGTCTAAATTTATGAAAATATTGGCCAGAATTAAACATAAACAGACTTATCTGAGGTTCCTGGAGCTGTCTTGTCCAGTCGCCTGATACTCAAATTATGCAGGAATGTACATCCAACAATTTCGCCTCCTATTTGAGGTGTCAACCCAATTTTACCTCTAGAGCACGAAAATTCTTCACATTATTAACAAATGTCTGTTACTCTCAATTCAAAACAAACAAAAATGGCCAGTATCGTCTGCGCAGGCGCAGGTTCCCATTTTCAATAACATAATTTATTAAATATAATATAGGCCATCTATTTACCTATAAATTACTGTATTTCTGGAAAATATATACAGTATTTTCCACACCAGTCACGGTATTGTGCCTTTTTTTGTTATTTAGTCCCTTTCCACCAGACGCCAGTATATACTGTATTTTGCGAGTTATTAGACGATTTTTTCCATAAAATGTCTTTAAAAACCACCCTGCGTCCTATAAACTGAAGGCCAGTGACGGGAGCTATAAGTTTGGAGTGTGTGGTGAGTGTCTCTCTGCTCCAGAATCTTCACAACTACAGCGCTCTTCACACCAACTCCAAAGCTGAGGGACTGATTACCTCATCTTTTGTATATAGTTCTTGTGGAAAATTGCATTTAGCTGAATGTATCATTATGTACATAACAGTAAATGAACAGATAATTATTATTTATCAGTTAGACAAGTAGGAACTTGGGACACTTAGGTCGCAAAAAATGTCCCCCTTCGATACCTACCACTGTCATATCCACAAGTTGCTCTGGACCTATTAATTAAATGAAATATACATCACCAGGAATGCTGGTAAATATATAAATTTGTGGACTGTATATTAAAATTAAAAAAGGATTATATATACACACATTTACATAACAGAAGGAAAATATATCTTAATATCACTCGCCAGTTTGACTGGAGATTAATGTGTATCATACTCAGAAAACCTCACTCTAAATCTATGAAAATAATGCTGGCCAGAATTATACACAAATCTAGAGAGCTTATCTGAGGTTCCTGGAGAGGTCTTGTCTAGTCGTCTGATATCTCAAGTTATGCAGGAGTGCACATCCAACAATTTCGCCTCCTATTTGAGAGGTGTCAACACAATTTTAACCTCTAGAGCACGAAAATTTCTACCCATTACACCAACGTTCTAATACAAATTCAAAACCAAGATGGCGAGTCTCGTCTGCACAGACGCAGGCTTTCCGTTTTCTATGACATAAATATTATTAAATACAGTATGGCCATCTATTTACATATAAATACTGAATTTCTGGAAAATATATACAGTATTTTCCACAGTTCTTCTGTCTTCCAATTATGTCCTTGAATTTGTATTGATAAAGCCACTGGATGGCGAAAGGTCTAAATTAGACACCCAGATGTTGCATATGTCTAATTTTCAATACAATTGTCCTCAAAGATTTGTTAAGTTATACCATGAATTACGGAAAGATCCTAGACTTCACCTTACGAAAGCAGACAAAGCAAATGCGATAATAATTATGGACAAGGTAGATTACAGGGGAAAAATAACATTATTAGAAGACAGAGGAACTGACGTGCCCCTTAAAGTGGAAACCTTGTTGGGTCATTCTTGTGCTTGGCGAGATTAGATTATATTTTGCTGCCGAAGCTGCTAGTTTATTGTGCACCCTTTATCCATCCTGTGGAGGATAGCGCAAAGGCATACTGATACACAAAAGCCCTAGGAACTACACCCCAAAGGAGCTTAGTGTGGGAGAGTGGAGGAATATAGTGCTTGGCCAGGAGCCTGGTGTTAGTGTGGGAGAGCAGAGGAATGTAAAGTATTGCTGAGACGCTCAAGAAAGACCAGCCTCGACGCATCATACTAAGCCTCACTGCCTTAAAATGTCTTACATTTGTGTGTGTGTGTGTGTGTGTGTGATATATAATGTACACACACAGTATGGTGTGTGTTTTGTTTCTTCACCGGTCAGAGCGTTCTAAAATTACCTGTCTCCTATACATGTACTTGTTATGGATGGGGAGGGGTCAGGAAGACAATACACCCACCACCGTCTCTTAGTCTTCCTTATGTAGGTGTTCTCCCTTCCTTCCTTTATTCACAGGTGTTGCACTCGCCAGTATTTTTTTTTAACTTTCACGCACACGTACACACTTTGTTACCTAAAGGAAAAAAAACAATCTTGACAGCAGTGTATTTAGCAGATAAGAAAGAGAGAGAGAGAGAGAGAGAGAGAGAGAGAGAGAGAGAGAGAGAGAGACGATGTATAAATCACCTACTTTTTATTACCTATTTCTAGCAACAGCAGCAGTTCTGTGTTCTTGATTTCATATTTTGTTTTTAATTCTCATTGGTTGTACCACCTCTTCTGCCCCCATTCCATTATATCAGGGGGGGGGGGTCTTTACCATTTTATGATTACACACCGCCAATGAATTGCCCAATATATCGCAGTACCCCCTTCACTAGGCTGTCGAAGTCACCACCACAAGTTCTGTTAGGTACCAGTATGATTTCAAAAGATATCAGTAGCTAGGAACAGAATATGCGATAGTTTATTCTAATCTAACGACAAGTTTTTTAAATTGTTCAGAAATCTAGTCCCATACCCCATTAGCTCCCATACCCCCAATACATATTTGGTCCCCATACCCGTAAGGGGTATAGATACCTTCGGTCAAGAACTTCTGCAATATATGACCTTAAGTGAATTACAAGTCACTTCTTTTCCTCGTGTGCGTGTGTGTGTTTGGTGGCTTTGGTTGAGTGAGCGTCAGTGGTTGCACCTCAACAGTGGGTGACTTGCTCCACTCCCCGCCCCATTACAATGGATCCACCCACCCCACCCCCCATCACAGTGGTGCCACCCATCACGCCACCACTACCACCTTGCCCTGCTTCATTACAGCATAGCCACCTAGTCTACCACGCCCCGCCCCATTACAACGATGTGTTAGAATGAGCACTGTTAGGATGAGTACAGTGCGTGCTAGGATGAGCAGTGTGTGCTAGGATGAGCACTGTTAGGATGAGCACAGTTTGTTAGGATGAGCACAGTGTGTGTTAGGATGATCAATGTGTGTTAGGATGAGCACAGTGTGTATTAGGGTTAGTAGAGTGTGCTAGGGTTAGTACAGGGCATTAGGATGAGCACAGTGTGTGTTAGGATGATCAATGTGTGTTAGGATGAGCACAGTGTGTATTAGGGTTAGTAGAGTGTGCTAGGGTTAGTACAGGGCATTAGGATGAGCACAGTGTATTCAGGATGCACTAGCTTACAGGAGCACAGGAAGTGCGCTCTAGATAGCACGAGCAGCTACTGCCTAGTAGCGCGCATAACACACACTGTACCAGGTGGTGAAAAAAAAGCGTAGACTGGGAGAAAGTCACCAGGCTGCTCTCTCCAGCCATCACTGTTTTATGTAAATGATGCGTCTGGTCACACAACACTGGGTGTGCTGCTGGTCACACTGGTCACACGCAACACTGGGTATACTGCTGGCCTCACCGTGTTTTTGACTACACACAACACTGGGTGAAACACTACATCAGTGGTATACATTACGGAATGTTTGATGAATAAGACACAGGTGTAACTCCTGGGTATCTTGAGTGACAAGATGGTTTGGTGGAACACCTGGGTATGTTGAATAAGATGACTGCACCACGCAGCATGCATTTTCAGTGTGATACAGAGGCAACTATTATATTGGAGACAGTGGAAGAAGTGGAGAGGTAATCTTGATGTTCAGTCAGCCTTGAAGGAAGGTGCTCAGTTCCTTAACCTTGAATGATCTTCATTCCCTTAGCCTTTGGAGGAAGGTGTTTAATCTATTATTTTCTGCAAGTGTAATGCCCACCTTAACAACCTTTCCTACATACTGAACACCCTCCCTTTCATTAGGAGCACTGAGTTAACACACATGATTCGAAAGAGCAGAAATAGCACACTAATATCACGAGCGAAACATTGACATTTATAAAAAAAAAACCTCCATACTACAATGAGGTGTTTTACTCCCACCTTGTAAATTAGTTCATTCCACTTGTCTACCACCTAGTATTCTTAGCTTCCATCTATGTCCCTTCGTGTGTGTGTGTGTGGTTGTGTGTTGGCATGTTAGTGCAAATGGGTGAGCATGTACCTACCTGCTTTTGTGTATGCAAAAACACTTGTACTTTTTTTTAACACCGGGCGTTTCCCACTGAGGTTGGGTGACCTGACAAGGGAGAAAACACTTTCGCTGTTACTCATTGTCTTGCCAAGAGCGCCGACATCACAGTTCGAATAAACCTCCAAACTGCAACATCCCCGTCCCTCCTTCAGAGTGTAGGCACTGTACTTCGCACCTCCAGGATTCAAGTCCGGTTAACCTGTTTTCCTGAATTCCTTCAGAAAATGTTACCTTGCTTACACTCCAACACCACGTCGAATAAAACCCACTTGCCTCCACTCCTATCTAACACCTTCACACAACCATGTTGAATGTCCAAGCCCCAGGCTCTCAAAACCGGCTTTACCCCCTCCCTCCAACCTTTCTTAGGACTACCCCTACCCATCCTTCGCTCCACCCCAGATTTTTAAGCCTTCTAAGTCATCCAGTTTTTCTCCAGCCTCTGTAAATGTCCACCTCAGCTCAGCCCCTCCTCAGCCCTCTGACTAATATTATTGGTAACGCCACACCTCTTCCTAATCTCGAAATTCCGAATTCTTTGCATAATATTCACACCACATGTTGCCCTCAACTGACTCAAACCTCCTCACTTCAAGATTCAAAACCTATGCTTCACTCCCATACAACAGTGTTGGTACCACTATACGCTGGTGCATTCCCCTTTTGCCTCCATGGATCAAGTTTTGTCTACACAGATGCCTCAGTGTACCACCCACCTTTTTTCCTTCGTCAGTTTTGTGGTTCACCTTTTCTCTCATAGAACAATCTGCCGACAATTTCACTCCCAAATATCCATACACATTTACTTCCTCCATATTCCCTCCAATTGCATGTCCAATCTCTCATTACCTATGTTTTTGGATACTCTCGTCACTTTTCTCTTTCCTATATTTACTTTTAGTTTCCTTCTTTTAAATACCCTGCCAAATTCGTTTTACTAACCTTCGCGACTTCTCTTGCTAATCTCCCAAAAGACCCGTGTCATCAGCAAAAAGCAACTGTGACAACTCCCACTCCGTAGCAGATTTACTTTCTTCCAATACCACCACACTTCTCCCTAACACCCTAGCGTTCACTTCTTTTACACAACCATCTATAAATTTGTTAAACATCCATAGTAACAGCACACATTCCTGTCTAAGGCCTAATTTTACAGGAAAAATCTCATTCTGTCCTACATACCCTAACCTGTGCCTTGCTATCCACATAAAGTTCTTTACTGCTTTAAGTAACATGGCATTTATTTCATACATCTGTAACATCTGCCGCAGTGCTTCCTTATGCACCCTTTTCTAAATCCATAAATGCAATGAAAAGTTCCTTACCTCTATATAGGTATTGTTCACTTTTGTGCTTCAATGTAAACTTTTGGTCTACACATCCCCTGTTCTTCCTAAAACCTTGTTCCTTTGCAGTCTTACTATTTGTTTTACCCATAATTCTTTCAATAACTCTACCATGCACTTTGCCCAGTTTACTGAAAAGGTTTGTTCCCTTGAAAATCTTGCGCTCTTTTTTCTTTTATCCCATTTTATCTTATACAAATGAACTATGGAAGCTGAAGACACTGATGAGTCATAGGGTTGTAAGGAAGTATTTGTGTAGTCTCAGGGAGGTTGAAAAGTGAAATGGCTTGGATGAGGCAGTAGTGGAGGTAAACTTAATACACAACTTCAAGAGCAGAATTGATCAATGTCGTTTAGGAGGCGGAGCCAGGAACTGAGTATCGAACTTACAGATACGGCTTGGTAAGAGAGAGAGAGCGCGCGCGCGCGCGCACACACACACACACACACACACACACACACACACACACACACACACACACACACACACACACACACACACACACACACACACACACACACACAGGCGAGGTGTCAGAGTGGGCACCTGTGACCAGCGGGGTCCCACAGGGGTCAGTCCTAGGACCAGTGCTGTTTCTGGTATTTGTGAACGACATGACGGAAGGAATAAACTCCGAGGTGTCCCTGTTTGCAGATGGCGTGAAGTTGATGAGAAGAATTCATTCGATCGAAGACCAGGCAGAACTACAAAGGGATCTGGACAAGCTGCAGACCTGGTCCAGCAATTGGCTCCTGGAGTTCAATCCCACCAAGTGCAAAGTCATGAAGATTGGGGAAGGGCAAAGAAGACCGCAGACGGAGTACAGTCTAGGGGGCCAGAGACTACAAACCTCACTCAAGGAAAAAGATCTTGGGGTGAGTATAACACCAAGCACATCTCCTGAAGCGCACATCAACCAAATAACTGATGCAGCATATGGGCGCCTGGCAAACCTCAGAACAGCATTCCGACATCTTAATAAGGAATCGTTCAGGGCCCTGTACACCGTGTACGTTAGGCCCATATTGGAGTATGCGGCACCAGTTTGGAACCCACGCCTAGCCAAGCATGTAAAGAAACTAGAGAAAGTGCAAAGGTTTGCAACAAGACAAGTCCCAGAGCTAAGAGGTATGTCCTACGAGGAGAGGTTAAGGGAAATCAACCTGACGACACTGGAGGACAGGAGAGATAGGGGGGACATGATAACGACTTACAAAATACTGAGAGGAATTGACAAGGTGGACAAAGACAGGATGTTCCAGAGATTGTACACATTAACACGGGGACACAGTTGGAAGTTGAAGACACAGATGAATCACAGGGATGTTAGGAAGTATTTCTAAAGCCACAGAGTAGTCAGGAAGTGGAATAGTTTGAGAAGCGATGTAGTGGAGGCAGGATCCATACATAGCTTTAAGCAGAGGTACGATAAAGCTCATGGTTCAGGGAGAGTGACCTAGTATCGACCAGTGAAGAGGCGGGGCCAGGAGCTTGGACTCGACCCCTGCAACCTCAACTAGGTAGTACACACACACACACGAGATTAGTGCAAAAGTTGGAGGACCAGGCAGGTATAACAAGGAAGGCACTGCAGTGGATCAGAGAATACCTGACAGGAAGGTAACAGCGAGTCATAGTACGCAACGAGGTGTCAGAATGGGTACCTGTGACGAGCGGGGTTCCACAGGGGTCAGTCCTAGAATCGGTGCTGTTTCTGGTGTATGTGAATGGCATAGTGGAAGGGATAGATTCAGAAGTGTCCCTGTTTGCAGACGATGTGAAGCTAATGAGGAGAATTCAATCGGACGAGGATCAGGCAGGACTACAAAGGGATCTGGACAGGCTGCAGTCCTGGTCCAGCACCTGGCTCCTAGAGTTTAACCCCACCAAGTGCATAGTCATGAAGATCGGAGAAGGGCATAGAAGACCGCGGACAAAGTACAGTTTAGGGGGCCAAAGACTGCAAACACTCAAGGAAAAGGATCATGAGGTGAGCATAATACCGAGCACATCTGAGGCGCACATCAGCCAAATAACTGTTGCAGCATATGGGCGACTAGCAAACCTAAGAATAGCGTTTCGACACCTCAGTAAGGAATCGTTCAGGACTCAGTGTATGTTAGGCCCATACTGGACATTATACAGCACCAGTTTGGAACCCACACTTGGTCAAGTACGTCAAGAAATTAGAGAAAGGGCAAAGGTTTGCAACAAGACTAGTCCCAGAGCTAAGGGGCATGTCCTACGAGGAGAGTTTAAGGAATATCGACCTGACGACTCTGGAGGACAGGAGAGAGAGAGAGAGGGAAGGACATGATAACGACATAAAATACTGAGAGGAATTGACAAGGTGGACAGACAGGATGTTCCAAAGATGGGACACAGCACCAAAGGTTCACAACTAGAAGTTGTAGACTCAGATGAGTCACAGGGATGTTGGAAAGTATTTCTTCAGTTACAGAGTTGTCAGGAAGTGGGATAGTCTGGAGAGTGACGTAGTGGAGGCAGGATCCCTACATAACTTTAAGAAGAGGTATGATAAATCTCATGGAGCAGGGAAAGTGGACCTAGTAGCCACCAGTGAAGAGGCGGGGCCAGGAGCTATGAATCGACGCCACTAACCACAATTAGGTGATTACACACACACACACACACACACACACACACACACACACACACACACACACACACACACACACACACACACACACACACACACACACACACACACACACGTGTCATAGACTTCGCGTGTGTTGCAGATGTTCTCCGGTTTATGTGCACTTGTGGTGATGGCAAGAAGTTCCTCTCACACGCATCACTACACATGTCTAAAAATACAAGAGTGAAGTAGGAGTAATACTTGAACTCTTTCTTGCGTTTAGACATCCATCGTCAGAGGAAGTTGTGTATAAACACACGAAATCAGAATGGTATTATTTCTCTTTTTCACTGTACTACTTGGTGTACCTCTGATGATTGTGTGATATTAACCTATCTCTGTTATGGGCACACTCCTCCTTATTACCATCCCCGGCTGTACTTGTTTCTTGTCTACATTCTTCTATTATCAGTGTCATGGATTTGCACGTGTTGAACTCAAAAACCATGTATTTACCCAGAGCCTCTCCCATGCAAGTGCAAAAGCCATGTTGCGAGCCACAAGGTGCCTCCTATTCTAATATTAACCAAAAGATGTAGTGCCTACGACAAATTTGTTTACGACCCTTCACTTATATCGCAGGTAACGTAAAAAAAAATAAGTCTGGCGGCTTTTGGTGATATAGTTTCGTGTTTTCCATGGTTGGAACTCTTGAGATCTGGAAATGAGACTCGAAAATTATTTTTGGTAAATCTTTATATCGTTCTAAGTATGTGTTGAAACCTACAATGATCTCTGGGTCAGCTGAAGCTGGTGGTGACTCCTGCACTTACCCGTTGATGATGGCATTCATCCTTTGATGGTGAGGCAGCCCTGGTGGTCACTGTTGGTGTTATCCCTTCCCCAGGAAAGAACACTTACAGTGAATATACAGTGAGATGCTACACATCTCACAGTACATACACAACTGTGTAAATACAATGAGATACTGTACTACTCAGTGCATATACAATGAGTGCTACACAACTCAATGTATACACAGTGAGTGCTAAACAGCTCGCGATGTATATACACACCGAGAGATACACTTATCGGTGTGTATATACCCTAAGAGAAACCCATGTGTTTACAACGTGGCAGGTGTTAAAGGCAGATGTTCGTCCCATTGTGAGCGTGGACACCCACCCACACCCGTGTTGCGTCATTGAGGCGCAGTGTGTACACGTATATAGTGTTTACCTCCCTGCCCCGTGTACGTGGTGTTTAGTTACTAGATGACCTTTCATGGTTCTCTCTCCCCATCACTCGGCCAGATTTCACGTAATAATCATAATATTTTTATGTAATATTGATAATATTTTTATGTAATATAATATTTTTGTATAATAATATTTTACGAAATAATGATATTTTTACATAATACTGATAATATGTTCACGTAATATTGATATTTTTACGTAATATTGATATTTTTACGTAATATTGATATTTTACATAATATTGATATTTTTACGTAATATTGATATTTTTACGTAATATTGATAATATTTTATGTAATATTTATAATATTTTACGTAATACTGATAATATTTTAAGTAATGTTGACTGAAATATAGAGACGCGTATGGTTTTTCTATGATAACATGACTATTACAGTAATGTGATTAAAAAGCGTCGAAAAAGCAACGTTGACGGTCAATCAGACCGCCCATTTTGTGGTGTCTGAATTCAGATGTATCCTAGTGGTTCCCCACTTAGTGTTACACGGTGCCAGTGTGCACTCCAGACCCTCGTATGTGTTGTAACTATCCTAGTGGTTCCCCACTTAGTGTTACACGGTGCCAGTGTGCACTCCAGACCCTCGTATGTGTTGTAACTATCCTAGTGGTTCCCCACTTAGTGTTACACGGTGCCAGTGTGCACTCCTGACCCTCGTATGTGTTGTAACTATCCTAGTGGTTCCCCACTTAGTGTTACACGGTGCCAGTGTGCACTCCTGACCCTCGTATGTGTTGTAACTATCCTAGTGGTTCCCCACTTAGTGTTACACGGTGCCAGTGTGCACTCCTGACCCTCGTATGTGTTGTAACTATCCTAGTGGTTCCCCACTTAGTGTTACACGGTGCCAGTGTGCACTCCTGACCCTCGTATGTGTTGTAACTATCCTAGTGGTTCCCCACTTAGTGTTACACGGTGCCAGTGTGCACTCCTGACCCTCGTATGTGTTGTAACTATCCTAGTGGTTCACCACTTAGTGTTACACGGTGCCAGTGTGCACTCCTGACCCTCGTGTGTGTTGTAACTATCCTAGTGGTTCCCCACTTAGTGTTACACGGTGCCAGTGTGCACTCCTGACCCTCGTATGTGTTGTAACTATCCTAGTGGTTCCCCACTTAGTGTTACACGGTGCCAGTGTGCACTCCTGACCCTCGTATGTGTTGTAACTATCCTAGTGGTTCCCCACTTAGTGTTACACGGTGCCAGTGTGCACTCCTGACCCTCGTGTGTGTTGTAACTGAATCAGTTCAGGTCATGTACCTCTAACTTAATCTAATAAGTGTAGATAAATTACGTAGGCTTCATGTACTAGAACCACAAATGTCTGGTGGACTGGTTGTGGGTTCACTCTGCCTGAGTTGGACTGGCTGTAGGTGGTTGAAGGGTTCACTCTGCCTGAGGTGGACTGGTTGTAGGTGGTTGAAGGGTTCACTCTGCCTGAGGTGGACTGGTTGTAGGTGGTTGAAGGGTTCACTCTGCCTGAGGTGGACTGGTTGTAGATGGTTGAAGGGTTCACTCTGCCTGAGGTGGACTGGTAGTAGGTGGTTGTAGGTTAACTTTCTATGTTGGTGGAGCAGGTTGTGAGTCAGCTGGTGTTGACACCTCTTCCCCACCAACACTCTCTTCCCACCAACACTCTCTTCCCACCAACAGTCTTCTCCTATCACCAAAACTCCTCAAACCACCAACAGTCTTCTCCAATGGGTGAAATTCCAGTCACTTAAAACAACGGATATAGCCCCGCTCCATAAAGGTGGCAGCAAAGCATTAGCTAAGAACTATAGACCAATAGCTCTGACGTCCCACATCATAAAAATCTTTGAAAGAGTGCTAAGAAGCAGGATTGCAAATCACCTGGATTCCCAAAATCTGCACAATCCAGGGCAACATGTGTTCAGGGCAGGTCGCTCCTGCCTCTCGCAACTACTGGATCACTATGATATGGCCTTGGATGCACTGGAAGAAAATCAGAATGCAGATGTAATATACACAGACTTTGCAAAAGCGTTTGACAAATGCGACCAGGGCGTAATATTGCACAAAATACGTGCTAAAGGAATAACTGGGAAAGTGGGGAGATGGATCTTCAACTTCCTAACAAATCGAACACAAAGAGTAGTGGTCAACAGAGTTAAATCAGAGGCTGCCATAGTGAAGAGCTCTGTTCCACAAGGCACAGTACTCGCCCCCAACATATTCCTCATCCTCATATCAGACATAGACAGAGATATACACCACAGCACCGTATCATCCTTTGCGGATGATACTAGGATCTGCATGAGGCTGTCATCTGCTGAGGACGCGGTTAACCTCCAAGAAGATATAAACAAAGTTTTCCAGTGGGCAACGGTAAACAATATGATGTTCAATGAGGACAAATTCCAACTACTCCGTTATGGAAAACTGGAGGAGATAATAACTAGAACAGAGTATACTACAGACGCTGACTATACAATAGGGCGGAAAAATAATGTAAGGGACCTGGGAGTAGTAATGTCTGAGGATCTCACTTTCAAGGATCACAACAGTGCCACGATCACAAGTGCAAAGAAAATGATAGGATGGATAATGAGAACGTTCAAAACGAGAGATGCCAAGCCAATGATGATCTTTTTCAAATCACTTGTTCTCTCTATGCTGGAATACTGCTGTACATTAACATCTCCATTCAAAGCAGGTGAAATTGCAAATCTGGAGAGTGTACAGATATCCTTTACTGCACGTATAAGTTCTGTCAAGCACATTAACTACTGGGAACGCTTGGAAGCACTTGACTTGTACTGTGGGTTCAGTAGCTACGGCAGTTTCAACGTCTTCCTCTCGTTGCCCTGGAATTTCTTTGATATTACTGACACTCAAAATAGTGTACCTGTGATGTGTCTTTGATGGATTTCGAGAGTTTAATTGCCCCTCACAGCTCGGCCATGGGCCCACACATCCATCACAGCCTGGTTGATCCGGCACCTGGTGGATAGCAGGAAGTGGCGACAAAGACCCGAGGTGTAGAGCAGATGTATACATTACATTTCACTCCGGCTACAACTCTAGAAAGATGGAAACGTCGTGTATTTACTAAACATCTCTTCGGTACCCAGTGTTTCTCCACCAGGGAACTAATACTCTCGTTCCGGGCAGCTCGTGAAGATAACCAGCTTCGCTATGCTGTAATTACTTCGGGTATTATAACTGAACAGGTTCTCCGTATTACCTGGAGGATACTTCCGGGGGTAGGGGTCAACGCCCCCCGCGGTGAGGTCCCAAACCAGGCCTGATAATTCAAAGTCTAATCACCCAGGCTGTTACTGCTGACCGCAGGCTGTCCAACCTAACAACCACAGCCCGGCTGGTCAGGAATATATCTGAAGAACTTACCAAGTTCCCTTTTATGGTTAGTATTAATGACTGTTATAATTATGGAAAGCAGTAAGTTGGTGTGGGTCACAGAGTGTTGTTTGTTAGTACTAAGAAATAGCTTCCCATACGCTGGAGGTGTATTTAGGGTACCTCTGGCACCCAGAAGATATTTTGAGGTCTAACTTGTAAACATTGGCTTCTTCAGTTGCTGCCTCCTTAATTGTAAACATGGTTGAGTAAACACCCGGGAGAGGTGTTGTAAGAAGCAATCACAGCAGTTATTTTGATCACGGTTAATTTTATAGATAGTCAGGTATCCACCATCGGTGACCTTTATGTGGCTGCATGATTTTTTTTTTTTTACTTGGGTTTTTCCTTTCTCCAACTTTTTGTTTTTATTTCATTCATAACATGAGAAAACTTCTTCCGAGAATCTGCTTCAAATTTTCAGTACTGGTGTACTCCTCAAGACCTCAATGTGTGCTCGCTGGATCTCAGGAGTGAGAGATACATGAAAATGTATACATGAAGGTGCTCGAGGGTCTGGTCCCAAATCTGCACACTGTCATAACATACTGGAGAGAGCTGGGAGAATGTGTGAAATAAACCCTGGAAAAATAATGGGCGACACCCTGGTTGACCAGGCAAGCACCAGACGCCTGGCTTAGGACCGGGCTGCGTCTGGAAATGGGAGGTAATCACGTTTGATCCGAAGAAGTGAAAATGGACGGACGGGAAGGATAGCTCAAAATCATTTGGATC